>NW_015150468.1:1607242-1617594 GCF_000732505.1 Cyprinodon variegatus
AAAGGATCAAAATTTAAAGAGGATCCTACCCACTTTCCAATTTGCAAGATTTGGTACTAGATATTCATCAGGCAAACGTTTATATTTTGGTATAGAATCAAAAAACACAAAAACTGAAAGCTGGTCCATCCCTCTACTTAAAAAAATGTTGAGATCAGCTTAAATATTACCATCTGTAATATAGTTTAATGTATTCTTGCCTAAACTTACATCTGCCATTGCTGGGAAAAAAGGTTAGAAGTGGTCAAATAAAACAGGAGCACACAGATCTGCAACAACGGCACAGGAGTTAGAGAGCTGAAGATGAAATTCTGGAGGAGAAATTAAGCTTTATAAGTAACTAAAGTTAGTTATTTAGTTTAAAACAGCTGTTCGGTTTAAACTATAGCTCTGTTTAATGTCGTTGGTTTGATATGATGAGCTCTCATTCCTTTAGTAAAAAACAAAAAACAAACATGGCAGATTTGATATGCCCTGAAAATATGTGTAAAATTCATTCAACTTGTTTATACCAACACAACACTGATACACTTTTGTTAATACATTTTAAAGTAATTTAGCCCCTTTTGCTTGAAAGTTAAAGGAGCATTAACTAAATACACCAATCTAACCAAAAACTTCTGTTTAGTTTAGAAACATTTGTATAATTTTTTTTAGTTAATATTTTTGTTCCTCTGGGTTTACTCTTTCCATTTCTCTCAAGGTGACATTATGATATGAGAAATAATGATTTTTGGCATAAAACCGCTCAGCTGTAAAACTCTGTCTAGCTCCATAGAAGAGCAAGTGACTTGTTAGATTGAATTTTTCTTGCAATGGAGAGCCAGCTGTGGTGAGATGCATTTCGTGATGAAGACATTGAGAGATTTCGACTTACAGCTGGGGCCTGACTCCATATGTTTACATCGTATAACAAAAATGGATGCATGCAAAAGTGCTTAAACACATAAAGGCGCACCTAGAGGACTATCGCAGCTATCAAAGACAGAAGCTGCTTATCCACATGCAGACGTGCTTATATGTGAAGGATATCTTTGAACAACATGCACACGCGTACACAGGTGCACCCACCCTACGAAACGACACACAAACATGAAGACACCGCGTAACACACATGCCTGCAGCGATCTCGAAAGAATAAGTGAAGCCTTGCAAATCCCCAGATGTTCAGGAAGACAGGGGGGGAAGGATGAGAAAGAGAGGGAGGGGAGGGGGAGTCTGGAAGGGGGGTCTGGGGGTATGGTGGAGGGAGGGAAAGGGGTGGCAGGGGCTGGGTGTTTACGACTGTTTAAAAGGCAGTGGGTGCTGTGTGCAGATTAATAAACAGGAGGTAATAGCAGAAGGACTCTATATTTATTTTTTATCTTAAATGTTGCTTGTTTGTCGAGCTGGATGAATATTGACTGTGAAATTGGGATCAGGGGCGACACATGCCAGTGCTCGGCCTTATCTCTGGGATGCAGGCAGGCCTGGGGCCGTTATCACTGCGCCACAGTGGCGTGCCGGCACTCCAGCACTCTCAAAGCCGCCACATTCCCTTTGTATCTGCATAGAGAAGCCTGTTTACCTTTCACTAGCTTGATATTCCTATTAAGGCCACTGACTATTTACTCACTGCCTCCTCCTCTTCCTCCACAGGGCACATTGCTGTCTCTCATCTTTTCCTCTTTCTGTTTGTCTGTATGGCTGTGCCTATCTTGCTCTTTTTACTGCTTGTCTCTTCGCAGTATACCTTTTTGTCCTGCCTCTGCTACTGACCTTCAGTCTGACATAAAGTTTGGTACATGCATTTACCTGCCAAAAACTACCAGGAAGGGTGTTACTTTTATTATGTAGAAATGATGCAGATTGCTTGGCATCCAACATAATAAATTGCATAAAGAATGAGTCCAACCATTTTAACGTTTATATCAATATTTTTTTATCTAAATCATTAGATCTATTGATAGCTCTCTTAGATATAACATTGAATCATAAAAGCCAAGATGTAGATGCAAACAACTAACTTTACTTTTAACAACTATTTATCTTAAGCTTCTCTGTCCAGCTTCACTTTCTCTAACATAACCAGCAAACCCCTTTAGGTGCTGTGCTCACATCTGAGGAAGACATGCAACATGAATCAAATGATAAAACATTGGTTAATCAAACTAACTACATTTATAGAGTTCCTTCAATACAACTCTCTTTTTAATTAGAAAGATAACTCCCCCAACCACACAAAGACACTTCCTAATACTATGTGATGTTAAATTCTATCATTTGAAACGGAGTATATCATATATGTAAATTAATATGTCAGAATTCTAATATACAAAGTGATTCAATAGCTGTGATATTAAAAGCTAGATGAAGCTGTGTAAACATAACAAGGTATTAAAATCTTAGCAAAGCAAAAAGCTGAAAAAACTTTACCTATAATCAGATTTAGAGTCAGTTTTATTAGTGCTAAAGTTGTGCACAATACTGGAATTTACTTTTTTCACAGCTTACAGATATTAGATATGAATAACCAATATTAAACATCACAGAAAAAGAAGATAATAGGAAGAGGAGCAGTCTGTTTATAAAAAACATACTTAAAAAAAAGATTCAGGACATTCAAGGTCATTGTAAAGCAAGAAACTAAGTTCAAGAGTGTGTTTTACAGATTGCATCCCTCTCAGCTTGCGTCAGCTCTTCAGAAGGTCCTTGAGGTGAGGATTGTTATAAAAATGGACAGCTCGTTGTATGTTTTATCACTGGCATTTGGAAGTTTTAGAAGCCAGCCATAATAAAGTTCTTAAAAGCTATAAAAATTAAATCCCCCATAAAATTTAGATATGGACCGAACATAGTCCAGTCTGGAAACAAAAGCACCGATTAATATTTCTGTTTGCCTTAGATGAAGTAACTACACGGCAATAATAAAGAAGGCTTAAACTCCAACATCTTACATTAGGTATTTGTTTCTGGTTGTTAAATTGTATCTATACTTCACATTTCATTATCTCCTATAAAGGATATTCAGAGATCAGTAGTGTAAATTTTAGGAGGATGGGGGTTTATTCAGGACTGGAATATCCACCTGTTAGTTGAACTTTTCAAAAGAAAAAGATTTGAAAGTTAATGTCCAACATGAGAGGATAACTAATGCGGTAGAATCTGTTTTTAAAGAGGTGCTCATCAGCCTGACCTCCATCAGGACCCTCTTGGCAGCAGCAGTTCTAAAATGTAAGGAATTTAATTTTTGCATCCAGTCAGGCGATTAAGACATTCCAGCACAACTATGAAAGACGCCCCAGCCAGTGCATTACAGTCCAATGTCAAACAAATGTTTCGCACTGCTATAATCAGTTGCTTTTCAATGATGGCATTCCACCACTGCAGGCAGGATCTGCTGATTATTGTAGTTACTCCACATAAAACTGTAATTGGAGGGGAAGAAGAGGACCCAACCTCTGGGCTACTCATATTCAAATCCCTTCTCACAGATTTACAAGCTGTGCACAGCCGAGATTTTATCTGACTGCTCTAGTGAAGGGAAAATTAAACTGAAATTAACATACAATATTTAAAACTGAATTCCCCTTCAATGACTAAAAGTTCAACTGATACATACAAAATAAGAATTGAGTTAAGTATGGTTAAGTACAGCTAATTCGTCAAACTTTCTCCGCCCTTTTCTCTCCTCTAGAAAAAGCCTCTCCTTTAGAAGGGAAAGCAGATTCCTCTGGTGATGACAGCTTCTCTCCACTGACTGCAATCTTCCCTCTATTTTTTTTTCTTTTGGTTTTGTTTTATCTCACTCCTCCATGAGGGGCATGCTCAGGGGCTTGAGGCACTGTATGCTGCAAGGTGGGATAAGAAGCAGACAAACACATGGGCAGCAACCGCGATCTGAGTGTCTGCCAAAGTCCTGATAAGCTGACAGGCAGGAGAGGACAGAAAGAAGTGGATGGAGCGCGTTATGAGGACGTCGGGCTGCCACAATTGTTATATCTGAGTGCTAATGGACTCTGTGATCTTACAGCCCTGCATATAAATAGCACACCTCTCAGTCACGTTGTGGTTGTCATTACGCATTTTAAGCTTTTTGCATGTAATTTCAAACAATATAAGACCTGCAAACTTCTTTGGATAAGACTGAAAAGAGCAGGGAGTGTGTCATCAATTTAAAATGCTGAGCAGAAAATGATACACAAAAATAAATATTTAAAAATGCAAAACAAAACTTGGTCTAACATTCATGCACTCAGGAGGAAGTCATGAACCATCGCAGCAGCAAAACATAGTTAATTTTGCTTACTTTTAAAGCAGCTGTCACATGCATTCACATGGGACAACCGGCATATTTTGACCAATTTTAACCACATATCATCCTCCTACGTTTTTTTTTTTTTTTTTTTTTCTAGTCTGAGTGCAGATTCTCTAATAGACAGATTGTAAACCCTGGCCCCTTAATTAATCAGCAAAAAAACAACAGCCTTGAAAAAAGCTGAAAACCACAAGTTAAGTTTAAATGTTGCTGTTTGGAGCCTGAAAAGGTTGCAAAATGTGTTTTGCTGGGTGTGATTGAGAAAATTGATAACTGAGGTGTGAAATTTTAAATTAAGAATGTTATACTTGCAAAGAATGTGAAACGGACATGGTGGTATTAAAATAATGAGAAACACTTCTTTTACCGACTACAAGCTGCATCCCTTATTCAATCTGCTGAACACATACCCAACCCTTAGCATAATATAGGATGCTAAAGTTAGTGGTGATTAGAATCAATGACAAAAAATGTATAGATGATTTTTTTTGTAAAGAAAAGTGCAGCAACAAGAGAAAGTTTAGATAAAAGTCTACCTTACACCCATTGTTTAAAAATACAAAAATAATATTATTAGCTTACAGATAATTTCCAGTTTCCTCTAAAACTGTCCAAGACTTCAAATGAAAGCTGAAAATATCACTTCCTAAATTAACCAATTTAAAGAATCACCCATCTAGATTTAGCTGCCTGTTGCACAGTGAGAATTAATCCAGTTTATCAGCCGATGATGTTTAGAACAAGGTACACTTCTATTAGACACATAATTTCATAAAACCCAGAGAGCTGGCTGCTACCCTGTATAAATTAAGTTAACCTCACTGCAGGGATTTAGAGCCAAACAGTTATTAATGTTAGTGTACCTCCTCCTTCCCCCTGGGATATTACAGGATCTGTTTATAGAAACATTTTCTGTCCTCTGCTACTAAAAACGTGGATTTTCATTTTACCATTTAACAATCTAAACAGCTGCCTGTCTTTTGATGGTTGGTCAGTCCATCTGTCTGCTAATTAGTACACATCTGTCCATCTGCCAGCTTTTGGAGCCAAGGTGTTGGAGAAATGAGCAATATTAAGTCAAGAATAAGCCATGATACGCAGCAAAACAGAGAGAGACAAAGTTAACAATAACTAAATTAAATACTCAGTAACATCCATATTTAAGGTGAGAATATCTAGATGTTAATCTGGAATAAACCAGATTGATATGTGCAGTTGAATTTTAATTTATCATAATCCACACAGCATCCATCATGGAAGGCTCCTGTTAAAAGGCTTGCTAAAATCAAATCACCAAGGGCCTCCATGTCGTTTAGCCAATTGCACCAGCAGTAGTAGCTGTGATGTAGACTCAGACTTAGACTAACTTTATTGTCCTCTTACATAAACAAATTGTATACAAAACAAAATTTTGATTCATACAGCTTTTCAACAGTGAATGAAGAGCATAGCAGTGTGCTTCATAAAGTGTAGCAATGATCAGAAGAATACGGTGAAAAGTTTTGTTTAAAGGGATTTGAAACTTAACTATGTAGTGCAAATATTATGTTTACAAGGGAGATGGAGAGTCTCCATTTGTGACTAGACTAGAGTTTCAACAACAGTTCAACAGTCTTATGGCAGTGGGGAAAAAGCTGTTGCAGAACCTGCTGGGCCTGCGTTGAATGCTGCAAAGCCTCTTCCCAGAGGGCAGCGCAGAGAAGAGTCCATGGTGAGGGATATTTGATGATGTTGTGAGCTCGGGACACGCAGCGCTAGGATGAAATGTCTTTAATGGAGGGAAGAGGAGCCCTGGTAATCTTCTCTGTAGTTTTCACTACTCTCCTCACCTTCTTCCAGTCTGAGGCGCTGCAGCCTCCACACCACACAGTGAGACAGCTGGTCAGAACGCTCCCTCTTGTGCTTCTGTAGAAGGTCGTGAGGATGGGTGGGAGTAGAAGGGCTCTCCTGGGTTCATGCACATCTGTTTCCTTTTGATCAGCGAGGTGGTGTTTAGAGTCCAGGCGAGATGCGATGTGCACCCCTAGGAATTTGGTACTGCTGACCAGTTCTACAGATGAGCTGTTGATGAGCAGTGGAGCGTGGTTAGGCAGGTTCTTCATGAATACGATGGTGATCTCCTTTGTCTTCTCCACATTCAGGATCCGGATGTGTTCCTTGCACTAGCCCACCAGCTTCGCCACGTTCTCTCTGTTGTCCTGGTCGTTGTCTTCTGCAAACTTCACAATGCAATTGGTGCTGAACCTGGGGATGCAGTCGTGTGTCATCAGAGGGAACAGCAGAGGGCTCAGGACGCAGCCTTGATGGGAGCCTGTGGTCAGGGTGAGGACATCTGTGGAGTTCTGTCTGAATTGGACTGACTGCGGCAGTGTATCTGATTCTTTATTCATAACTAGCGGAAACACGCTGAATTAACTAATAAATCTAATCCGGTTGGGAGAAACGCACAAACATCTTTTCCATCCACAAAGGCACACATTTTTCAAAAACAAAAGAAAAAAAATAGAGGGTATTCCAATTTGTGCATTTCATGAGTTCGAAACATTTCTGTATTTGAGGCCATTACATCTATTGGCTTCTGACAAGAAGCATTTTCAGGGATTCACAAATCTCACCATAGTTCATCTGGCTTGCAAGGTAATCCGGATGTGTTTTAAGAAGAAATAATGTGTTAGCAGCAGAAGTTTGTGTAAGTGCAAACAGCCAATCCCTTTGTAACAGATTTAGCTTCAAAGAAGATGGCATATCAAGAAAGGGAACTAAAGGGCACAAGTTGTGGAATCCTGAAGAGAGAAATTATATCAACAGGCAGTTGCGGAAACATCTGATGATCAGTCAACACAGTCTGCGAAGGTCCCCAGAACATAAGCAAACTCTGACGAGTGGTAATGTTGCATCTATGAGGAACCTTTTGTCTAGTGATGTAAAACCACTCTTTTCAATACTGTGTTTCTATGTAAATAAGAAACACATGAAAATGATTATTTGTAAATATAATTTGACCTTTGTGGGTTTCCAGATCATTAATTCTAAATTGGCTGCACCCATGCTCAGGTGCAGAATATTTATTTCAGTACTGAGACAATAACAGCATCAAAGAGCTCAATGGCTCATATTCCTATGTGGCAAGATCTCAATTCCTCGTCTTCTGGCTGCAAATCAATGGAGTAAGATGGCCTTTGGCTTCATTTTTCATCTTTAATATTGATCAATGTTCCTCTTTAGAATGCGCTGTCAGTCCAATTACAGAAAATCGAACAAATTTTTTTTTCCTCGCAAGTTCAGTTAGATCGGATTGGTTTATGCAAAGCAGATCAAACAGGACTTGCATCTGCATTGATGGCTTTGCGTAAAAAAAAAAGTACTAATGAGCAGAGATACTAATACCTCCTCGGAAAAACAGCATAATGTTATTTAAATCCAACAAAATTAAACTATTGTTAGGTACTTCTCTGATAATGCACTCATATGAAATTGCTTGTTATTTTCTGTATAATGTAATTGGCAAGAACGGTTTTTCTTTTTTCACCATCAGAGTCAAAACTTACAGAAAGTGCTGATAATTCACACAATTAAATGTAGTGAACAAAGCAGGTGTCTCTTCATTTGAAAATTCCACAATGACCTTTGCAAGAAGCCTCTGCTCATGAAATATACATGACCCTGAACACAATATGTCAGACAGCTAGATAAGGCTAATTAGCTGCAGGTAAATTCTGAAGGCCTCGCTCTCTCTTTTGTCCTCTCAAAGGCACAGACCTTGGCTAAAGTCCTTCAGTCTCCTGTGCCATGTGCTTTCATAAAAATCACACAGATCTGACTTCAGTTATATCTAAAACTGTTTATTGAAGCTGGCAGAATGTGACCTTTTTAGACTGAGACTGAGGACAAGTACTGTAAAAGTTAAACTTAAAGTCAAGGATAGGAATCTTTCACTCTAAAACCTGGCATTCAGACAGACCCACGCTGTTGAAAGCTGTGTCAGTGTGGCGAGAACGTTTTTATTTTCAGCTTTTTAAAATGTGAAGGAATGAAGCTTAATTTTGAAAAGCATGGAAGAAATCTCAGTGTGTTATGGGCATTACGAACAGCTGCATTAAAAACACAAGCATTTTCGGTTGACTAGCTTTTGCTGAGGAGCAACAAATTAAACACAGACTCTAAATTAAACACAGTAGTCTTTCACTTATAAGACTAATGCTTTTATTGACAGTAGTCATTTCAGTCAGATTCTTTTTTTTTTTTTAATGGTCATAAGCATTGTGATAATCGATAATATTGATTCTCAGTCCAAAATTTGAGGTTGCCAATGAGGTATTTCGGCAGGGGAGGCGTCAAAAGTACAGAATTCAAAGGATGCAGAGCAATACTGTGGCTGGATTAATGCCTTCTGAGTCAATGTGCCAATGCTCTAAATGAATTAAAGCAATACTGGCAAAAAAAAAAAAGAAAAAAAAAATCTACTCTATATTAGAGAGATTTAACATTTTGGCTTGACAGCAGTACAAATCTGGGGCCACTGAAATCTTTAGTTCCCAGAATTCCTACTCCAAAGCACATTTCGCTACAGCCACAGTGTAGGTTTTTTTAACTTTTATTTTGCACAAATGGGTTTATCTAGATGTCTCAATCAAAGCAAGAATTATTTTGATGTTGATGTTTATGACTTGGACTTGCTAGGAGGCTGCTGGCTATTGTTTTGGTCCCACCGAGCAGTGAAAACATTGGTTAGTGATTAAGTTCTGTAAAAAAGTATTTATTATTTTTCTAATTATGAGTGAAAAATCTCTTTTATCAAATACCAATGCAAGGGTTACAGTCATTATTGTAAACTCCCAATGTCACCACGCTGTAGATCACACCTCCCTTCCCATTGAATTATCATTGGTTGGTTATCAGCAGGCTAATAGCCTTCAGGGTCGAATCAGTGAGTGAGTTTGTTTGGCTGCCTTAGAGGATTGGAAACGTGTTGCTTTACAGATGTCTATCACTTGTCTCCTCATTTTAATAGATTCTTTTAAATTCCTGGAGGCTTGTTTTAAAGCTAACACCCACCCATGTTACACCTTTGCTGAGCCATCAATGGTATGTTGCAGAAGGTGGTGAGACTTTAGAGGCACTGTTTTCTTTTTCTCTGAGCTGTCAACACTCCCTGCCACCATGCACACAGCACAGCTGTGGGGGAACTACTCTACAGGGAACCTTCTTTTCCATCTGTTTCCAGTTTACAATGGCACCTATCTAAAGCATCTTAGAGGCCTTTCTCAATGGCTGTGTCTAAACGTCTGCGCTAACCACTAGATCCCTCGATCACAATATAGAATGGGGACCATATAGTGGACTTTATAGAGAACTCAGTTAACTGACCGTTTGGACAGATGATCACTACTTTTCGTTCCCCGTTGGTCACATAACTGTGCCTCCAACACACGGTGCCTGCGCCATCTTTGCTATCAGTCACTGCTGCTCGTCTAGTGACCATAGATGATCACTAGTTTTCAAGGTGCAAAAACAAACAAGTTCCTTGGATGTTGTTTTCTCTCTTTTCTGCGTATGCATCGGAGCAGACTTGTTCGTTCTCGTGATTGACAGCTGTCCCAGCATGCACCGCGGCAGCAGCAGCTTCCATTGGAAAGCTCACAGAGCTCAGATTATTAAGTTAAAAGCTCCCTTTTCTGTTGCCATTTTAAGTACGTTTTAAAATAATTTGAGGTGAGAACATTTTACTTTTAAATTTAAAAAAGTTCAGATGACCGCGGAAACCAGCGGACTTCCAGAGTCTAACGGCAGACAGAGCTAACCTTAGTTTGGCTGCAGCATAGTAATGTACTGCCTGCTCTAATGGCAATTTTTTTTTGCGCTCTAAAACATCCATCCATCATTCATTCATCAAACTGCCCATCCATTTATCCATCCAGCCATCCATCCTTAGATCCAGCCATCCATCCCTACATCCATCACTTTGTCACCCCACCATCCATCCATCCATCCATCCATCCATCCATCCATCCATCCATCCATCCATCCATCCATCCATCCATCCATCCATCCATCC
>NW_015150468.1:1619247-1624424 GCF_000732505.1 Cyprinodon variegatus
ATATATAAGTAAGATTACCAAACTTTTTAAAGTTGGCTAAAATAGAGAATAAAGTAAGGAGTTTCAGAAATTTACTTGCATTTAATTATTAGATATTTAGTAATATGTTTTTTAAAACTTTATGGCTCATTTGGGGAAATCTTTCAAAATCTTTTCAGATAGCTGTTCTTGAATTCTGACATAATTTTGCTTATTAATGATGTAATCTATTTGTGAAGTACCAATCCTTCCTGTAGCAAAACACCCACACAACATATAGTCATTACCCCTATACATTAGAGTTATGGTGTTCTCAGGCCAGCAAGCATAATTTTTTAAATGAAAATGTACAGTACTGCTGGTTATTATGGTAAAGGACTTCAAGCTGGTCGTGTCTCTTTAACCTAATGTCCTCGTCTGTTAGCAAATTGTAATCTTGCTTTATATATTGCTTTCAAGTTATGGTTCCTTACTTGATGAGGAGCCTTTCAGCTCATGTTGGTTATCAAATGTTTTAAAGCCAATGATTATACTTTCTTACCCTAATTTTCACCAGCATTTAAAAAAATGTTTTTACTGTAGTTTTGAGGATAGTATGTACATTTAACACCAAAAAATTAAGTTAATGTACCAGATGACAACATTCACACCGTTACATATTATTATTTTTTGAATAGATCAATCTGACATCTTCAGGAGTAAAATTAAAAAATTTGTAACAAGAAAAACCAGGCTTGTGGAGGTCCACGTTATCTTCCTGCTGTGCCCATATTCATATCTTGCATGAAACTATCTAGTTCTAACTGTATATCAGCAACATTACCATGCATATCATCACACAGTCCATATTAGTTTGCATATATCAATATTTAGATGTGTAAACATGTTTTCTTGTATCCAATATGTTCAAAAACAAAGTATATTGCAGAGCTTCGTGCCTGTGTGAGTCTGAGGCTTGGCTTAATTTAGCAGGTGTGCTTTGACAGTTCTTGAATGAGAGCCAAGGCTGCTGTTAGAAGGATAAGAAAGTGGAGGTGCTCAGACTGCATCTGTGTGGAGCTTGACTGTGACAGATGGGGACGGTTTAACTTATAGAGTTCTGTTAAGATCTGTAGGTTTTCTCTGAAGCTGTCTGTGCCAAACAGGTGTGTATTCTAAAAACACCACAGAGAGGAAAAAGGTGAACAAGCCTCCACTGACGTATTTGTTTGTTAGTGGTGGAAGGAGGCTTTGCTTTTCCAGAGTCTTTGTGTAGGCTCATGATTGTGCTCAGATCTGTCTTTTGAAGACAAAAGGGACCCTTTGTTGTTTAAGAATGGATATGAATTCCCACCAACTCTTTGCTGTGAAAGGCATGACCATAATACATATAAATGTCACCCTATCCACCTTCCTTGCAAGAAATTATCTGAGAGTAAAAGGATGATTCCGATATAAATAAAAGTAAAAAATTTCATGTTTAATATCTAACTATCCTGTAGCTGTTAAGATACTCAAGTGGTTTGATAGGAAGTTTTTCTTCAAATGTTACATGATTTTGCTCGCATATGTCTGCTTAAACAGCTACTGTTTAGTAACGGCTGCACAGTTGAAAAGTTCAGGCAGTTAGCGGTGGCCAGGTGTCTCACAGGCGGGCAAGACGCTCCACCATATGCCTGCTTCTCGCCACCAGACGCCAGTCGTCCCAACCACTGACTTTCACATGCTGTGCTCTCAGTGCACAAGGAGAAAACTTGCTTTGAGCTCCACCAGCTTGTGAGTTTACACTCATGGAGGAGTGAAACTTACCCAGTCAGTGTTGAGAATTAATACAGAACAATTAATAACCTAGCCAGGAAACAAGAATGACTCATTTGAATGCATTTCTGCAGGATTTATGACCCACCAGCAAATGTAGATTATTTTGCTTCTCTCCTGCATGCTGATTGGAGGTTTAAAGCAGTAATGAAGTGCTGATGTGTCCCCCTGCTGGGTTTGTATTTGGTGAGGGGTGCCTGTGTGTTGCTGATAGAAGGATCTCTGTGACACGGCTGCTCTAGCCCGCATCTGGAAGCCAGTAGCAGCAGCCGCTGGGGGGAGATAAGGCGAGGCTATAGTTGCTCTCCTGTAACTCACGTTTCTGCCTCCCTCTGCCCCATCCTCTTTCTCCTTCTCCGTTCCTCCCTCATAACATCCTCTCTCCCATCACCCCCCCAACGACCTTATCTCGAGGGAGAAGGCACGAATGGGTCGCTGCTGTGATAGCACCTGCCAGAACCAGAGCTGGTCTCTGGTGATTATGTGGAGAATCATTATCTTCTTCTCCCCAAAAACTCATTTTATACCTGCCAACATCTGAGGGGAGGCGAGGGGAGGAGCAGCAAGGGAGCAAAAGGCTTCACTAACAGGTATGGTAGAAACTGCGTTTGTGTGAAAAAAAACATTTTCAGGTGTGTATAAAACGGAAAAGTTCCAGCTAAAGAAGCAAAAAGTAAAAAACATGCAGCAAAACATCTTTAGAAATGTCCCCCTCTTTCTCTCTATACATGTATACATAAAATCTTACAATCAGACTTTTCACACTTTCACTAACCTAAAATATGAGCCAAAATCTTACTTATATTTTCTCATGGGAAGTTTATTTCTGCAGAACAAGATGTTTAGCATCAAGAAATTATTAGTTGTTGTAAAGACCAACATTATGCTCCTTAAGGAGGAAGGCAAGTTCATCAAATGGCATGTTTTAGCAGGAAATACATTTAAAGTGCTGTACATCAGGAAAAAAATAAAAATAAATGAACATTACAGCAGCATAGAGAAATCAGAAATAAGTTTTAAAAAATCTATAATATAAAGAAGAAATAAGAGATAAAAGTATTTTAAAAAAATGGTATGAAAGGTGGATTCAAATATGATTTAGAGCAACTAAAGGTTTTAGCGCCTTTTCAGTTTTCTAGTGGAGCATAAGAACTAAATGCTTCTCCATGTTTGGTTCTAGGTATATAAAGTAGATTAAAGCAATAAGACTGTAGAGGTCTGCTCTGTCGATATAGTGACAACAAGTCTATAATGTATTTTGGAGTGAGACATTTAGTGATTTATAGCTCATGATAATTATTTTAGCCTATTTTCTAAGATACAAGAAGCAAGTGTAATAATTTTAAAACTGAGGTGATGTTCTTCACCTTCTTTGTTTTGGTGAGGATGCAGGCAGCAGCATTCTGGATTTTTCAATAGTAAAAAACACTAAAATGAAATTCATTCTCACCCATCTCTTTTAAAGAGCTGTTTGTTTTGCACAACAATTATTTTATCTCTTTAAATAAGTAATGATTAATCCACTATTTGTTCTTTCTTTGAATAAACATTGTGAGAACCAAAAATGTAAACTTTCTTTCTCTCTAATCTATTATCTACAGCTATTCTGTTTTCCTCTTTTTGTTAGTTGATGACCCTCAGTTTAAATTTCTTTTCTTAGAAGTTTTACAATCTAAGATCAAATACTTTTTACTTTGCTTTCTTTGTTGTGTCTGTTTTTTCTCATTCTGTTTTTTTTTTTTTGTATATGTTTTGTAGTTGGCTCTTTCTTCCATTATGTTCTGTTTTGGGTAAAATCACTTTCTTTAGCCCTTATTGTAAGAAAAGGGCATTTTAACATAGACCTTTTTTCCCCGAGAATATTCCAAGCACAATAGCAAGTGATTTAGCTTAAAGAAAAAAAGTAAAACATATTCTAAAGTCTTAATCACATATATATTAATCTTATTTACACTTATTTATACCCCATGTAACCCTAAGGTGGGGAATTCCAATGATTCAAATAAAAAAGATACATCTCAAAACTACCCACTTTTCATGAGCTACACATTCTGAGGGTTTATAGAGAAATCAGTTCTCTGTCTCTGCACCTCCCCTCCCACACCCAAATACTGAGAAAACCACATCAGTTTCTCTCACTTCCTCTCTGCTTCTGACCATCTGTGTGTTGGTTTCAGCGAGGAGTTTGGCACATCTGTGTGCTAACATCCCGTCTCACTTCTCTGATCCAAGCAGCCCTAGTAGCAATACAAACTTGTGACAGAGCCGCTGCTTCTGATTACTGTCGTCACACAGACACACTCTCTCTATTACTCTATGTGTATAATAGGGTCAAAGGTGGAGAAATTGATAATTACATGAGGGACGGCAGTTCTGATAATCAGATGGCATGATAACCATGAGAAGAAACCCTTTTGTTTAAGTTTTGCAGCAGATGTTTTACACAACAGAAATATATTTGAGATCTAAGATTACGTAGAACCATTATTAGATAATAATAGCTCTAATAATAGTGTATAGTTATTTTTTACTCCAACAGGAAAGTGATTGAAGACAGATGAGAGTTTTGACCGGATATATCTGGGAGTTATTTTATGTTTAAGCTTTTTTCTGTTTTAATTCAAATGTTTGGTGTAAGGTCAACCCCAAAATTTTCTATAAAAAATAGACAAATTAATTAGGTATCATTCAGTCTTAGAATGTGAATTTGAATACATTTTAAAAACTTTATCTGCTTCTTAAGCAAAGCAAATAGCAAGAAGAAATTATCAGGAGGAATATGTTATTGCATAATATGAGCTATTATGAAATAAAAACTAATATTTGGTGAAAGGGGATTTCCCCCATCAAGCTCTTCCTAACAAAACCAATGTGAGATCCTGAAGGTCCTGAGTCATCCCTCTTCTTTCAGCAGCTTTGTTTTACAGGAACCTGCCACAATGAAAATATTGGTTCCCGTTTAAGAATATATGAAAAATATCAAACACTGGAAAGAACTCATAGAAACTAAAGAAAGGTTATTCCCAAAAGTAAGAAGCAGTCAAACAGTAGATATCAAACCAAGGATCCTATCACAATTATATAATAAAGTATGGTGGAAAATGTCTGCCAGTAAAACTGTAAAATCCAGCATATATCGTATATTATCATTTTCTCTGCTTGCATTTGAATGTACTTCTGTTTAAAAAACAAATAATGTTTACAAAAGAAGGTGAGAAGTAAAATAAACTTTTTACTTTTTAAAAAATGTGTACATTTACAATAATTTTCTCATTTTAATTTCACGATTTGAGGTTTTACTTAAATGTTTCAGCTGTCAATGATCATCAATTTGCCTTAACATTAAGTGCCTGTTACAGTGTAGACATTTACCTTGCAAAAAAAAGTTATCTTACAGATTG
>NW_015150468.1:1628798-1673629 GCF_000732505.1 Cyprinodon variegatus
TCTATCTGTCTGTCTGTCTGTCTGTCTGTCTGTCTGTCTGTCTGTCTGTCTGTCTGTCTGTCTGTCTGTCTGTCTGTCTAAACTGATGAAATGTGATTTCAGCTTCGCCCAACCGCCTTCCCAAGTTACAGGTCTAGCTATAAAGCTACCAATATGATCAGAAAAGCTCTATATTAGTTCAGCCACTTTTTGAGAGGACTCTTTCCTTTCCATTTCTTTCTGCACTCAGGTTAAACGTCTTGTTCCTGAGTCAAGGCCTGCTTTGATCAGGTGTCACCTCCTCTTCTGTCACTTTGCAATCCCGCAGGCGCATCTGGCTATGTTCACTGAGCCCATCTTACCCTGGACAAAATACACCATGAGAGGCTCCTGTTGGAGACCTTTGTATGTTGCTTTATCTACCGTGTTAAGATGAAACAACCAGACAAGAGTTTACTGCTCATTTTGACACAAAGTGCAGCAACGAGTTAAATTTGTAAAAGCAGTATTCCAGTGTGTGTGCTGGAAGAGGACGGTCAATAATTTGCTAAATTCTGCCAGAATGCAGAGAATCTCTTTTGTTTATCTCATTATTTTGAAGTGATATAACAAAACAGCATTCAGTAAAGTAGGACACCAGTATCTTATTAAGAGAAATATCATAAAGAATAGATTTTGAGTTACTGACATCATATCTGCACAGGATGCAAGAGATTCACAAAGAATTATCTGAACCATTTCTTTCAGAATCAAAGTTCACTTAGAGATATGATATGAAATGATATGAGATATGACACCTACATCAATGACGTCAACAGTGGCTTCATTAGACTTTGTTGTGTAGAATTTGTGCGAGTAAGGAATGGATAGCAGATGACAGAGAAGCGTAGAAACACAATGAGGCTAGCATTCTTTTCAGTCAGCTCTTATCTCTTTTTGGCACACTAGCCTGTGACTGCTGCAATAGGAAAGCATTTACAATGTGCAAGCAGAGGAAATGCTGAAAACTTCTCTTTACACAGAGACAAATCATCGTCCCCCACTGTAGAACAATGACCAGAGTCAGTTCTTGCATCTCAGAAAGTGCCCAACCATCCAGGAGATGATTTTAATGCAATAAAAGAGGCGAGGATGAGGTGTTGGCGAGGTGACAGAGAGATAGGGGAGTGAGACAAAGACTAGACAAAGGTGCCTTTGTCATTAACACCATCAAAGAGACTTCCAGTCACAGCATTACGCTGCAAAGAGTTCATCGAGGCGAGTTCTTGCCTTCGGTGTGTCTCATTGTGCAGTTTATCAGGTTGGCCACATGGAGCATTGGAGGTAACCTGGTGACCGCACAACAAAAGGCCAAATTAAGAGGAGTAAGAGACTGTCTGTACAGAGAGGCTGACAGGTTGACTGACATTGTTCCCATGGAGAATAGCATCCTGTCAATCTCAGAGCTGTCACCTTGACAGGAATCCTTTCTTTGGATGCAGCCCTCATTGCCAACCTTTCTGTCAGTCAAGGCCACACGGATACACTTCTACCGTTTTTCAGTATTCTGCACAATGAGAACCCGTGCCCTCTCCACTGACAGACTAAGAAGAATGACACACACACCCCTACAAACAAACACCAACACACAAAAATGCTTGTATAATGAACAGTGTTGATGTCTGGATATTTCTAACACAGTAGCCTAAAAGCTGTTTAAGGGTTTTTTGCTGGACTTATGTGCATTAACTCTTTGATGTGAACAAAACGATGCTTGAAGTATTCATATTAATTGATGTCTTACTTTACTCCCCACATTTACCTTCAGCTTTGACTATTCCAGAGAAATGGTGCAAAAATTGTATTTTCTGAAGTTTGCAGCCCACCTTAACTTTGCTAGATGTAATACCCATGCGTCTGTGAACAGGAATGCTGGACCTCTGTTTTACTCAAAGTGACTGTGTTTTGATATCTTTGTTTAGAATGTAAGCAGTCGTTTTGCTATAGATAAGACATTTTTTTACCTTAAGATATTTTCTCTCATTGTGGATGCAGGTAACTTATCCTCATAAAGGTAGTGTTCATGTTCAGCCTATTGGAGGCTGGTGAGACTGGTGTCGGGGCTCAGCAGCTGCCTGTGTGTACTTTACAAGCTGGTTCTGTTTGTTTTTTTAGACACAGGTAGGGTCAGGACGGTGTCAGCTTTGTCTTCTGCCCCCCTTCATGGCAGTGTGCATGCATGTGTGCGTGTCTGGCAGAGGGCAGGCGGGTGGAGCAAAGGGCCTAACAGAACAGTGTGGACAGGTGGAGGATTCTCACTACAGCGGCAGCAGATGTACTGTACCTGCCCTTTTCTCTAGCTCTCTTTGTTTCTTTCTGTTTGCCCGGCTAATAGATCTGTTTATATGCTTACAAGTCATACATTTTGGCAATTAATAAGGTTGTCTCAAAGCTTCAATAAGAAGCTAAAACGTGGAGCTTTTTATATTTTCTAAAGATCATTAATTCTGTTGGTTGTCTGTTTCTGTGTCTAAAATCTATATTTTATCTTCCTCTCTGGAGACCTTTTAGATTATTTTTTTTCTACTGCAGTTTTCTGCTGTTTAAAACTCTGTAAACTTGGCAGATCAATTAAAGTTTTGCACTCAGACGCTTTGTTCTTTGCAGGCAATTTAGTCACCTTGATGCCAATAAAGGCTGACATAGTCAATTGAGCATGACATGGTGTTATCAAATGTTGCTTGTGTTAAGGGAAGGACAAAGTCTCTGTTGCTATTTCAACAAATAAGGAATGTGTGTGTTGAAAGCTTTGTAACATTTTTAGCTTAAAAGTTGGTTTCATGGGTCATAAAAACACTAGAAGGTCCAATAATAACAAAATCTGCATGTTTGTTAAATTCATATATTTTGTTCGCCCTTTAGCAAAACTCCAGTTCATATTCCTGTTTTTAATCCAAAATGTTTTGGCTGGTATCTCTTATTAAATTGAATGATATCCAATACCTGTAAAAAAATATATATATTAATATGTTATTATGAATTATATTTTACATAAAATCACTCTTCTTGAAACCCCACAAATAACTCCTGCAGAGCTAATCAAAGTATTGGTTAGAGTTTGATAGACGATTATTGATGGTCAAAGGGATAATTGGTATTTTCTTAAGGGAGGTTCTGTCTTTTTCTTTTACTTTATTTACCCCTCTAACGGTGACTTTCTGGGAGTGGAATAAATGCAGATTAATGAATAATGGCAGCCTGTTAATTCAACACTTATCCCACAGTTCAAAAACTATAAAGAATCACCTGACTGGACTGCTGTGTATAAAGACTGAAGATGTGGCTTCTGTAGTAAAATATAAGGGAAGACCAGGGTTGGTTTGTTGGCTCTTTAAACTCTGTAAGATAATTATATTATAGGCTTCCCTCAATAACCTTCCCTTCTTTAAATCTAAGCTCAAGATGCATGCTTGGAGTGTGTGTAAATTTCATTTTTGCAGTGTATAGTAAAAAAAAAAAAACATATTAAAGGTATAGTTCATATTCCTTTCTATTTATGTTCTTTGATAAAAATTGCTGCCAGTAAAAGCACAATAAATCTGATATAAAATAAATTGACTAAAGACTTTTCAGATGGACTCACAGCTTCAACTAATTTTTGTCATTTAAAACATTGCAAACTTACATTTTTACCTACCCAGGATGCATTACTACATTTGCTGTTTTTGAACAACAGCGCAATATTTGTTAGTACCAATGCCTTGCAGCAAGAAGTTAAGGGGTCCTATTTGGGGTAGTTTACATGTCCCAGTGGATAATCCATCTTCTTTCAACAGTCTGAAGACATGCACACTTAATTGTTAACTCTAAATGAGTTTTAAGTGTCAATCCCCCTATGCCTTCTGTACCTGTCCATTTTTTCCCCTCTCTATTGCAGTTTGATGAACTTATGCACTCCTATGAAGGTACCCCACAGCAATCTACATCAACTGTCCTGTTTCCCTGCAAGCATAAAGATTGTAGAAAATTGATATACTGGTTGCTAGGCAGAAGAACAAGTGAGTTTATCGCCTTTTACTCAACTGAGCAGCTCAAATATTATTGTGCTAAAGAGGATATAGTCCACAGAGCTGATGGAAATCTGCAAAATCTGGTAAAGCACTAGTACGTGTTTTTTTGTTTGTTTGTTTTGCACAAAATGACAGTCACCGACAAAATGTTGCTTCTTTAAACCAGTATACTGATACAGTAATATAACTGAAGTGTAGGAAAGTGAAGGTTTTGTGGCTGACAAACAACTAGTGATACCCAGTGGTAAAAATAGCTTCAGGTCCAACTGATAAGTACATTTTCAGTCTGAGATTTTTTTAATTGTTCTAGCTGTTAATAAGTTAGTATTCTCAGTGTCCATTATCTTTTCTACAAATCCACAGCAATATATGTCTTATATAGGTAAGGAAACTATAACTTAAAGTACAATAGAAATAAAGGCAATACCCATCTGGAGTGATCTGAGATATGGTTTTTACTGTAAAGGATCTTTATTAACCAACCCAGCTCTGCTTCTGCTGTCCTTCTTAATCTCCATTTTTCATATCAGCTCACTGAAGTAACTCTTTATGGTGTCTGAAAACTGTGAAAGAATGTCATATTTACAGGCCAGTATTCACTGTTTACACGCATGCCTGCAGACACATTCTTTCTGCATCCCGTCGGCTTCCAGAAAGCCGTCATTAAAAAGTTAGATAAAGTAAATAAAACCTTCAGAGCGCTCCTGCTAAACGAGCTGATATGAGGAAACAGCGGCCCCTACCGGCAGACGGCGGAAAGGTCAAACGTTTGGCTCGGTTTCCTGGCGGGTCTAGACTGATAAATAAATCGGGTTTGTTGATTAAACAGTTTCAGATTAAAAAAAAAAAAAGTTATATTTCTGGGATTTACATTTAAATTTGAATTTTTTTATTTTATTTTTTTACAGTTTACAGGACATTTTTAAATTGACATTTTTAAATCTCGTTTTAACAGATTTATTATAAGTTTAAATTCCTCTGCTTGATAAAAGCACCTTCGCAATAGTTGCCATTTTTATTATTCGTGTGATAGGATACCCAAAAGAAAAAAGAGAGAGAGGGAGGGAGGGAGAGAGGGAGAGAGAGAGAGGGTTAGGAGCTCCAGATGGTGTTTAAACGCAGACAGAAGGCAGCAGCTAGGACACGGAGAAGAGGAGGAGGAGAGCTCCGCGGTTACTGCGCACAGTCATCCACGGGCTCCACTCATCACCGAGAACATAACAAGTCCCCAAAACCATCAACAAACGCGTATTGGCGTCTAAAGAACCGTTCACCCCATCGGCTCCGATGACTGCGCTGTTTGTTTCCCCCTGGAAGTGAAGGTTTAAACAGACAACCATCTGCGCGCAGCTCGGCGGAGGATCGGCGCGTCGCAGGAGGAGGACCAGCGCAGAGAAACGTGGAGGTGGAGCAGCCTGTCCGCAGGCTGCAAAACAAAACCACAGGAAAATAACAATAAAAACTCACGTTTTGCCGTTTGGATGTATGAGAACTTGCTCCTGACACAACAGGCTGGACTGAGAGGACTGGAAAGTTGTTTCGGAGAGGAATGATAGACGCTCCCTGCAGCCCTGCATCTTAATGTGACTTCACATGGTGAGGAATTAAGGACTTAGAGAAACAAGTTTATTGTTTTTTTTTTTTTTATGTTAAATAGGGGAACTGTTTGGAGCCTTTTTTTCTGTGGAAATGACACTGTGATGTTTGGTCTCTCTGAGATGATCTGAAGTGGGACAAGTTCTGATTCCCTAAAAGCTTTTCTGCTTTAACAAATATTAGATATTTATCTCAGATTGAAAAACCAAAAACATTTGTTTTCTAAGGATATAAAAGTCTTGGTTTTCTTTTTTTTCTGATATCTTTTACTAAGAAGATAAATACCTCACAGCCTAAGACCTATTTACCCTGGACCCAGCGCCCAAAGGAAAGTCATATGATTATATATTTTTAAACGTAGAGGAATAGGGGAATAGCACATTGAAGGCTTTATTTTTTATTTTTTACTTTTTTATTTTTCAAAACAATGAGGATTGAAGCGATATAAAAAGTCCCATTAAGAAGCTATTTTGTGTGGATTGTCGCTCAGCTTGACCTCGACCTTCACAAAGTGAGTAAAAAAAAAAAACCTGCACACTCAAACTGTAAGGAAACAAAGGATTTTTATTGGACCTCTAGCTCAGATGAATATATCAAATGCAAGCTGTGTTTCATGTTTGGCAGAAGGTCAAGTTTAAACTTTCAGGTTGATCTGGGCGTTGGTTAGAAGCTTGTTAAGGTAATTGGGATGATACTTTTTAAGTTGCCTAATCTTATGCATTTCATACATTTTCTTAAGATGAAGCTGCTTAGCAGATGTACAGCTATAAAGACCAGAATGATATACCGGTAGCCTACCTGTGCATACACAAAGAAATGTTATTAAAAGAAGCAATTAAATAGCAGATTTTTTGCCGCCTTTAAAGATCTTACGCTTTCTCGGTTAATTTGTTTTATTTAAGTATTGTGTGCAGATTTTGAGAGTCTGAAAAGCGGAAGACAAAGGAGGAGGTCATGAGTTGTTTTGTCCTAGCAGTCTGTACACATCAAAGAGATGCTGAGACAAAGTGATGACACCAAACATCCCCCCTCTCTGTGATTTCAGTGTCCATCCATGCTGCACAAAGGTGATGGGTGTGAGAGGACAAATGTGGTCATTTACTCTGGGCTGAACTGTGCGATGCATCCAATGTAGCCCCCTCCACCTTTTCTGTTGTAGTGCATCATCACCCGCTTTTATGTAGAAACGTACAACAGAGGGACATTAATCCTCTCTGGTTGAGTTTTCTTTGTATTGCTGTGCTGATACGGCTAATGAGGCCAAAAACCTCAGAATTTCACCTTAACATATTAACAGTTTACAGCTCTGGAATATTTCAAAAGATTTATAACAGGTTTACATAAGCAATGAATGAAGGTTTCCATCACTGCCTCACCACTTGAACAGCTTCAGCAGCAAACTTCTTCCTCTAAGTGCAGCAGTAAAACACTCTGGCCATTTTCTCTGCAGGACACAACCCTGTATAATTGGCCCTGGTAAATATCATCTGAATAATTGAAGAGTTGATAATAGTCTCAAACAATAGATGGGGAGGTTGCAGAGGTGAAACCGCAGTGCAGACACCCTGCCTCACCGCACATTATATCTCCTTCATCACCGCCAAGAGAGCATCTCTTCCTCCGTCTGATCAGGAGGGCCTTCCGCCTGCTGAAGCAGATGTCCCCTCTTCATCACTGAGGAGCTCTCTCTTCAAAGGCAGCCCATTCATTATGACCCCAAACCTGCAGAGTGTTTATTCAGTTCCCATCCACCCACAGGTGCAGAGTTCAGATAGCTTATCTTTTTATAAACCGGAAACATGCCAACAGACTCAAATAAGGAACCTGTTTTCTTCAGAGGATGTCAGAAGAGTCAGTCACATACTGTTTCATAAAAAGATTGCATTTTATTTTTAACTCTTGAAGTTGTAATATTTTTGCTACAGGATCTGTGTTTGAAACAGAAACAAGGGTGGTGCTGAAAGATAAAGGTTTCTGTGCAAATAATAATAAAAAAAAGACTCATCTCTATCCTCTTTCTTAATGGCTGCAGGATCTGAGTCGCAGCTCTGATTGTGTTTACCATATGATTGCGTGGGCTTGTTGAGCCCAGCTTTGTGTGTGGTTAATTATTGTGATCTGAATGCGGGCAGTGCAGGTGAAACCGGCTGCCTCCTAATTAATGAGCCGAGCAGATGGCTCTGGGTGGGCGGGAGACGTGAGCGTGCACCGAGCTGGTCAGGTGGTCAGCACAGCGAAGACACCTGGGCCAAAACAAGGGAAGAAGCAGCCAAACTTAACAGGCTGGTGTGCGCTTTTGTTTTTATTTGTTTATGTCAGTCAACAAACAGATATAAGAGTTGTTATATTTGACATTTGTCACCTTCTGGAAAGAACTGACAGCCCTTTCTTTCTGAATGGCACATGAAGCTGCAGACTCTCCACTTAGCAGCCATCTCTGTGGGTGTTGGTTGGTGGCAAAGAAGGAAATGATTGAGCCAATTTGGCCACTGATAAAAACAACAAAAAAACATCCTTGTATTACTAAGGCATTTACACAAGCATTAATAGCTATAGGGTTTTTCATGGTAAAATTTAATCTAATGAATAATTACTTTAAATGTTTTATTTCCTCTCATTTCTTTATGACATTATAGGACTGCCCAGTCAGTAGTTCTGTGGTTAAATCAGAGACACAAAGTGTAAAAAAGCAAATTTTAGGGCTGCAAATCATGGCATGCAATGATGTTATTGCAAAGCACTATTTGGGATGCAATCTATGTTAGCTGTAATGTTCCAAGTGTCAGCAATTCCTGCCTTGCATTCCAATAAGATATTCACCCTGTTGGATGGGGACTCAGTGCCATAGATTCCCACACCTGCTACCAATGACAGTGCTCTGTAAAAGTCACAGAGAGAAAGACTGAAGTGCAATAATTGCATGTTGTAAAGTTATGCTGCGTATCCGTCCTATCAAGTAATCAAACATCCACTGTTGAAATTAAAAAACATGCATCTAATATCAAGAAAAACAAAACAAAAACAAGGTGGCTAACATAATTGAATGTGTCATGCTTTTGTTTAAATTTTGCAAATATTCCACCTGCTTTAAACCCCAATCAAGATGAAGGGGATTATTTGTCCTCTTATCAGCTAAGGTCAGAAAGTTTACTCAGTCCTGTCACTTGAATACATGCTTTCTTTTATGCTTTTTATTTGTGAAAAAGCAACTAGAGAGTGCTAGATTTGAGTGGGGTGGTCATATAAGTTCTTATGTTAAAACATTTTCTCTAAATGTTGAAATCATTTTGCATAGTTAGGTCTGAGTGCAAGCTTTGAAAAACAGTAGAGACGCTGAAGAGAGTCTTTATTCAACTGGAGTTGGATGGCTGTGATATTGATGCTATGGTCTTACAGTTTTTTTCACCAGTTTTGAATTTGATAAATCGTTACCTGGCCGTTATTAGTGGTTATCAGTCCAAATTGGCTGTTTTTTTTTTTTTTACAAATAACATGGAGCTTCTAAGTCCACATGAAAGGAGCAATCTCTATTTTGTGTATTTGGCAGTAATGTATGAAGTTGCCATCCTGCGCTGTTAATAGACTCATGCTGAGAAAGAACAGTCAGGTTCTGGCTGCTACGGGCCTCGTCTCTTGCTGCAAATGTGTGTGTTTGTCTGCTCTGCCCCGTCCACATGTGTTTGATATAACAGCGACAAGGCTCACCAGCCTCTCCAGGGAGATAGAGAATGTCAGAGACCAGAGTGGAGAAGCGAGGCAGCTTCCCAACTTCTGATGGAATGAGAAACACACTCTCTGGGTGCTTGGCCTGCTGACGGTTCAGCGTGGGAGCCAAGCAGGGGGCGGAGGCCAAGCAGACTCACAATCGTGTTAGGAATAGCCCTCTTCTTCTCTTTATACTTCTCTTTGAGCTAGATGTGCGCAGATGGAAAACTCATTACACATAAAATCAGGATTTCTCCAGATTAACAATCCTGATCCAAGAAATGTATCAACCAATTTTACAACAGAGTTTGCTGAAAGCTACATGCAAAGAGAAAAAATGCATCCTCCTCCTCCTCCCTTCCTTATCTCCTGCCAGACTCACCTCCTGCTCTCTCTCCTCACCTTTCACTTCCCTGCATGCCCGCTGACCTTTAACCCTCCATTCACCTTCTTTGCCTTCTCTTTCTCTGCCCTATTCGTCCTCTACTTTATGGTAGAAAGTGTTCAGATCAGAGCCAGATTCAGGAAACAGCTGGGCTAATCTACAGTAGCACTGAGCTTGGTTGTAATCAATCCAAAAGGACAGGCCAATGGAGAAAACGGGAACTTCATATAACCCCAGGTACCTTGAATAGTGAATCCCTCCCTTTCCCCTTTGCCTTGAACTAAGGCCTTTATCATAAGCGAAGGGGTAAACAAGCACAGAAAGGGGACATGGACCACTCCAAAGAGGTCTTCGCTTTGAAAAATCTTAGGAAGTGCTGCAAAGCTGTGGCCTGCAGTCGCAGAGTGGGAAGGAAGGCATGTCTGTCACGTTTGCTCTGTTTGTCTCCTTACATTATCCGCAAAATTAAAAATGCTGTTATCTCCTGGAAACAGATCCTGTGCCACACAGATGGTTCCGTCTCTTCAAATGGGAAGCTGAGCCACTGAGTCCGGTTGCGTTACCAGTTAGCTGCACAGACCTTATTCTCGGCTCCAGCCTTCCTTCCTCTCTCTCTCTCTCTCTCTCTCTCTCTCTCTCTCTCTTCACACACAATCACACACATATAGACAAACTAGACCCCTTGACATAAATGCATTGTCCTGCTAAACTGACGTTTTAACAGATGCATACATTTTACTGATAGGCAAGTCACATATTTTGCTAATGTGTCAAAGAGCTGCAGTCACCTTTATTCGAATTTTATTGCTAAAAATTTTAACTGCAGCACCAAGAAGTAGTTCTGCTTGATGGTTACAACTGAGTCCATTATGTGCAGATATCAACACATTACTTAAATGCACTGACTGCATTGGGTGTTTTAAATAAACAGAACCGAGTTATATGCTTGGTATCAGACACAATTACTCTGTGCTTATAACTTTGCTGTGTGAACTCAATAAGATCATGCATTTAATCTGTACCTAAAGTTACCGTAAGTACAAGATATCAAAAAATTAATATTACTCCTCTCTGCATCTGCTTTGTCATTTTTGTCTCAAGATTTTGCAAAAAAAAGGTGTCCACAGTCTAGCTACATGATATATTGAATTTTTTTTTTGTCCATCTCAATACCAGTGTGGGGACACTGCAGAACTGTAAAAATGAGTCAGAAAAATGTGGTTCGTTTTTAGTGTTAAACTCCCATATGTCCCTTATATTGTGGAGCTGTACTTTGAGATGCAAAGATTAGGATTCTTTTTGTTTTCTTTTTTAATGTCAGAGATTCCTAGATTACTTAATCTGGACAAAATAAGATAGATCATAATCAAAGGGCTTCTGTTTTCATTTACTTAAAATTGAACGTGGGGAAACTTTATAATTCATTGAAATATCAGCATTATCTAGTTGACTTTCTTATACTTATACAACTATTTTAAATGCATGATCTAAACAAATCCAGATTTTTGAGATCAGCTAGATTTCAAAAATCTACTTTGACTTCTTTGAGGGTATTTTTTTGTTTGGTTTGTATTTATTTCTTGGCAGCAGCGTCCTGAAGTCGGACTGTGTCCTGGAGGAATAGCTGATATTTATTTCGACAGTTTCCAGCATGAGCAGGCTGTAGGCTAAATGGAGAAACTGTCAAAGCTCCTCTCTAACCTGTCACTTAAATGCACCCCAACCCCTCCTCCCCGCTGCAGTCCGCAACGTTTCTCAGTGGTTTGTGTATGTGGATATGTGAAAGCTTTGGGGTCCTGCGTGATGATGCACAGCTCTCCACCAGCCAACGCCTGGCTAATGTCAGACGCTTTTGTTAGTGTGCCTGCAGGCCAAATGAAGAGGTATGAGAGTGCTGGCAGGCTGGGGAGCAGTATAGGCTGCAGACAGTTTTGTCAGCGCTGACAGCTCCACAGTGACAGAGCAGACATTTAACACAGAATGAAATGAAATACAAGACATCAAGCTGGAGAATGACTAATCTCCTGTTTGTTTTCCCGTCTTAGCAGTAATTGACAGCTCAGTGTCAGGTTTTAGCTGCGCACAAAGCGGTTCAGAGCGCAAAGGGTTGGGGGTCTGCAATGAGAAAAGATGCTGTGATGCATGTATGTATGTGTGTGTGGGTTGCCAGGGTCTAATCTGAGACTTCTGTGCTCCATAAATCAGCAGGCAGCAACGTTGATGTAAGAACAAACAGAGCCGCTCTCTGCTGCAGCTGGCTAGAACGAGGGAGAGGAAAAAAGAGAAGGAAAGTGAGAACAGGACAGCAGCTGTCAGGCCTCCATCGCACACCTGTCACACAGGAAGCCAGCATCGGCCACTGTTTCCTGGACACACCTCCTCAAACATAGCTCCTGGAAGGAATGGAGGGAGGACATCTGCTGCCAGGGAGAAGGCTGAAAAGATCAACACAGGCATGTTCGAAGGATGAAGGATATGAGCCATATAACCCTAAGGAAAAGATTTCTCAAGCTTTCGCAGTCTCATGTGTGTCTGTATGGATGCAGTTTGCACAGCTAGGAGGATGTTTGTGTTAGAAGCGGAGCTCTCTGACAGACGGGTCACTCTGTGGAGACTCCCTCCAAACTCTCCCACAAATACAGTAAGCCCCCATGCCCTAGAACTTTACAGTGGGACATTCCCACGCTTGCTCCTCTCAGCCACTCCACCGATCCCCCACCTCCTGCCTCTCCTGTGACCAATGCGAACTAATCCAGATGTGGCTCACAGATGTAGCACAATTCTTTTTATTCAGTTTATTGGTCTGGTCTCTCTCCCCAGCCTCGGCCTGCAGACTTTTCCGACACAAACAGAGGGTGATATCACTTGGAGGTGCTGATGAGGCACTCTGAGCTATTGTCTCCTGGTTATCTTCTCCTCCCACCTCCAGAGCTGCACTGTGGTGGCTGCTACTGCTGCCAGGAAGAAAAAAAAAACTCTTTCTTTGTCAGGATTGTCAAAATGGGTCCTCAGGAGGCTCCCCTTACCCTATTCCCTGGCTGCCCTTCATGCTGCCTGTGTGCAATTAACAGAGTAATTAAAAGCCTGATGAGCTAATAGGCGTTGGCTCAGGCTGCAGGTGTTTGGATCAGGGAGCTCATTTTGTGGGAATGCGCTCTATGTGAAGCATTCTCTCTCTCTAAGTACTAAATACTTTAAAACATAAACAAGGAAAATCCTTTAATATCTGTTTTTTTGTGTGGATTTATAACTGTTTCCTCCATCAAGACCTTATATCAGTTTTAAAATGTAATTTTCATTTTCTGTTAAATTAATTTTATGAATACTCTTTACACAAATATGTTCTTAAGGATATCAGCATCATCAGGACAGAATTTTATCAGAATGGTTTGGAAAAAGAAATGTTTATTACTGTATCCAAATTTTCTTAAAATATAATAGTTTATTACTGCATTGTTTTTTTTTTTTTTATTTTGGTTAAAAAAATCCTAAGTAACATTTTTATTAGATCTAACTTGAACATGTGTGCGAGGTAAATGTTGAATCTGTTTTAAAGCAAATTACTACTCATTTTGTTTATTGTATTTGAACTTATCTGTGTCACAAGTTTATCTCAGGTTATCAAATCTCTTAATCTTTTTAATTGGTCACAATTTTCTGTAAGAAATTAATCACAGTCAGTGTTCTGAATGAAAACCATGCAATTCTTACAAAATTTCAGTTTTTAGTTCAATTTTTCTTTCTTGAACCGTCGTTACCTCACGTGCCTTTACTTTATTCAACAAGTTCAGCTGCGCGAACCCAGACACCGACCCACACTCACTTTATAAGCAGAGTGTTAGATGTTAAGATGATGTACGTCTTGAATGATGGCGCTCATCGAAGAGGAGGCAGCAAACAGAAAATCTGATCAAATGTTAGTTTACAACAGCCTGAGGCTGAGCTCTCAGCTGGCAAAATTAGACTCACAGCTGACAAGATTAGGAGGGGAGGATGTAAATGAGTGGGAACAAAGGAGAATTTTTCCATCATCCAGAGCAGACGCTACATGTAAATTCTCCTTTTCTCTTATGTCTTTCTTTCTCCACACTTCAATCCCAGATGCAAACACACTCAAATACTAACATCCTCACACGTGTGTGTTGCTGTCTTGTTTCCTCCCCCATGTCTCGCCTCTCTCTCTCTCTGCCTGTCCCTACCCTTACCCCCTCCCCTCGCTGTGGCAGCTGTGCTGGTGATGGCTGTGCGCCCGTGGTGCAAGCTGGCTGTGGGGTCCCAGGTGGCCCACATGACAGTTATTGATGTTCAGGTGTTCAGCTCCTCTCACACAGGGACCCTGGAGCCACACACACACACAGTAACACTCATTTACAAAGACAAAATGTGAACTAAAAAAAAATACACATATGCAATGATGCTCCCAAATGTAGTTCCTTTGCATACGCAGAATACATGCTAGTTGTCATGTTTTTGCACTATTATGCGCATAAACTGTGTTTTCTGTACATAAATGCCAGGAATGTGCAAACAACACACTAACAAGTACATCTGAGACTTTGGGCTTGCAGCTGCAAAGTTGTCTGGAGAGTATTACAGTTTTCAGTTTGATGTGAAAACAAGCTTCATAGAATAAGCCTAGCTTGCAGTATGAGAACCTCGGCACAAATGTGTGATGGAATAGCCAGTGTCGATACCGATGCAGTCCTAAAGTCCAGATGTTTCTGGCTAGTTGAGGAGTTGTTCTTGGCATGGCTTGCCTCGGCCAAATGTCACAAATACTTTCCTTTATTTAGGAATGGCTCTGGGTTTTGTGGGTGCGGAAAAAAAAAAAAAAAAAAGAGGAAAATGATGATTGGACGGTTTCGGGCAAGAGTGGGAAAGAATTGGATGATTAAAAGAGTTAAATTAATGATTATCAACATAGAAGGACAGGAGAGGAAGGAGGAATGGGGGGGATATACAAGGGAAAACATGAAGAGGTACAGAAGATAGAGATGGAAGAGGAGAAAAGGAGGCAGGGAGGGAGGCAGAAACAGCTCCAGTCTAGCATCTGGATTTTATTAGCAGCCGTTGGGAAAATGTGAAAAGGAAGTTTTTTCTCTGTGAGCACGTCGGCAGCAGTGATATGCTGCACATAACCACTTCACTGGCGACAAGAGGAGCCAGGCTCTCCCAAAGGAGAACAGATGGTCGCTAGAACTTCAATACAATTACATCAACAGCTCTCGCAGATATAAGCTCGGTATGACAGAATCCCTGCAGCTCGGTGAGACAGAAATACAACTCCTCCAACCTCAGCACCTCTGGCCCCAGATTAATTGCATTTGATTCATCATTCTCTCCCTGCTTGTCCTCGAGGTAGCCCTGCTATTCTTGCCAGTTTAACCAATAAAAGAAGATCTGGGTTCTTTTGAATTGGAAAACCCAATGACCTCTCAGGGATTTGATTGCTGTAATCTGATCAAAGACAGGATGGGTTTTTTTTTTGAGTGCTTAGAAGGAAGAACAGATGACCCCCAACCCCGAAACCCCAGTCCTCCAATTCCCCTGCTTTGTTTTTTTGCTCAACGTGCTTGTTCAGCCGGCTCTGCATGTGTCATAAAGATACTGGTAACGAGAAAAAAATGTCTGTGCTTGGATCTTTAGGAAAAGCACAAGCATTTTGTTGACTTGTAGGGTCTATCATTGGTAAGAATCTGGATTTCCACCCTAGCGAAGTCCTGTTTTAGGGTTAGGTTTAAACGTTAGAGTGAAATAGATGAAATGTAATAACTTACTTAGACAAACCTCTAAAAGCATGTTGATGCACTGGTCTTTCTCTCACCCTGTAATTACTGAGCACTTTAAAGACTTTAAACTCCAATCAGCACAAGATAAACCATAGGCTGCTGTAAAATCAGCTTTCTTTACTGACATAGGAAACTTTACAAACACATTCCCATATTACCTGTTATGGAATCTAAGTTTCCTTGGATTAAACACTTCACAACAAGGAGCTCCTTGGCAGACCTAGAAAGCATGCTTTTTTTGTTGCTCTTTTTAGCTGTCAGATGGTGTTTTGGTTCTGTGCCAACTGTATTGTTTTTTTGTTTTTTCCCCTAAAAATGTCATTTTACGCTGGTAATATAAGATGGGCGGTACTGCATCCATAAGTCTCATGTCCAAAGCATGGGTTTACAATTCCAAAATGTTTTGATATAAAGGCCTTAAGGGGGGTGGCGGGGGGGCTTATTCTCTGTTTGTGTGGACTCCACAGCGGCCTGATAGGGAACAGATGTGGAAAGGCAGGCGGCTGGGCAGCCAGCCAGAGCAGCTGGGAGAAATTAAAAACAACAGCATTCCTGGAGACTGGGGGAATTACAGTGGGAGGGCAGGAGCAAGAGATGGAGAGAGAGACAGAGAGAGAGAGACAGAGAGTTTTAGGCGTATGTGGTCACCAACTGAGTCTCTATGGAGTACAAGAGATTGAATAGATGAGGGGGTTTTAAGGGAACTGTTCTGCAGTGGTTAGCCAGGGCTAATAAGCTGCAGCTGTATATCCAGTGGAGATGCATATGTGCATACACACATGTATGCAATGCACACATATACAAGCAGATGTAGGACTAGATTATACCCAGTATAAGAATGACCATTTAATGTGAAACGGTTTGAACACATATTTACTTTTAGCGGGCTCCAACAAGAGCCTGTCTTTAAATCGTTTACAAAACAGCAGAAGGACTTGAGAAAGTTCAAATAATCCAACAAACTGTGCGTGCACAGTTGTTCAGCGTGCTCTCTGTGGTTTAGTGCCTCTCGCAGGGAATTGCTTTTCATCTTGTTACATCATGGCACAAGGGGAGAGCCGAAGACAGAGAGCATTTTTAGAGTGCAGACTGCTTCTTTGGTGAGCAATCTTTTAGCCCCGATTACGTCAAACTGCACAGACATACAGCTGCTCTCGGAGTCTGAGAAACAGACAAACAAGCACAGGCAGAAGCAGCAAGGTAGGTAATAATTGTACTGAGCAGGTTTATTTTCAGCCTAATATTCAGGAGTATTTAGGAGAGATGGCAGTAGAATTGAGTAGAACTATTTTGCAGAGTCTGATTTTGAAGCGGCTGCTTTTAGACATACGTGTTAGAAAACCTAGACCTAAACCAGGTAGATATCTCCAGGTGAATCTCATCTCCTCTTTTTGGTGTAAATGTTTTATCCTTCAGCACAAAGCACAATGGAACCACAGATGGTCACAGATGGGGTTTCAGACTGAGCAGACCTCCTAATGTATTAAAAGTAAAATCCAGAGCATGATGTGCATGTGAGTGTCCCGTCTCTGGAGCTGGTCAGATTAAACAGCTGTCTATAATCCTACAGCCTACGGTGGGAGCAGACAGGACAAGCCCCTTATCCTAGTTCTCCTTTCCTTTTCTTTCATTTCCTTTCCTCATCACCATCAAGTTTGGCTTTGGATCACTGAAGTACAGCAGGTGGATTCAAATACAAATATATGGCAATATGTAAATCAGTAAACAAACCAAAATATATATATATATCAATGGTGTACATCCAGCTCCTTGGAGGCCAGCTTAAAAAATATTTGCATCCACTTATAGCTGTTGCTCGTTCTTCTGCCTCGGTTTTGCATGTTTATGTTCCGAGCGTCTGGCGTGGACCGAACAGCCGAGCACCAATCGTGATCTTAAGGATCACTGTGTCAATGGCCCTCGTACCACATACTCCAGTGTGACGCTCTTTAAATACAGACACCAGCTGTTGAATGCTGCTTCGCCAGCTCTCAGAAATAGGCTTACTGCAAGCACTGAGGCCAACTGACAAGGGGGGGGCATTGAAGACATTAAATAAAAACAAATTATGCGATAGTGATTTAATGATAGCTGATGACGAGAGTACATTGAAAGCACAGCATAGGCAGGGTTTAAAACTAGGTATAAAGGTCAGGGCTATAGATCGTTTACCTTAACAGCATTGATGCCAGGATTAAGGTTCTTTTTTTATTTAGAGAGGTACAAGAGATTATCTCTTAGGCCACCAAGAGGAAAATGATGACAGATGTTTTGTTTTTTAATATGGTGTTATGATGAATGAGGATTATAACATTTTGAGAAGGTTAAAGGATAGATTCTTTGAAAACATTTTTTCTCTTGTGATGGACAGAAAAACGAGGGGGGGAAAAGCAGTTTTCATGACTTTATGTTTCCATAAAAGGAAAAAAAGAAAAACAAAATGGAAAACATTTTATTTTATTGTTTACAAGAAATGGTAATATATGAACTGCAGGGATTATTCAACAAATTCAGCATAAAAATTAAACAAAAACAGAATGAGTGAATGTGTCTAAACTCTTTGGTTCATTTTTTTTCTGGTTTGACTGATACGTGTCACTGACATGTTTTCATTAAATTATCATTTAATATTTGACTTTCTATGATTAATAAATCGGAAAACATGAGCAACCATTAGAAGTAATAAAATGTCTAAGCTTCCAAAGACACAAAAGATTTTATCCTTTAGATTCTAGATGTGACCAATACACATTTTTTTTCACCAGGTGGTTTAGTAAGAAATTTTTGCCCTTTAGTTTCATAATAGATACAAGGACAAACCTTACTTCTGTCACATGCATAGGCAATCAGTACCATATTTTGAGTTTTTATTATTTATTGACATCAAAGACAGTTGGGTGATTCACACAAAGTATGTAGGTCCAAAATGAGAAATAATGTAAATGAGAGCAAAAAGAACATTTTTTGCTTTCGCTCAAAGTGTCTCAGCAGAAGAATCATCACATGGACCATTAAGTCTACTCTGTGCTCACATCTGTTTTTATAAGTTAGAATAATGGCTTTCTAGCTGAAGTTTTTATATTTCTTCATATTCATTTAGGAAAATTACGATGCAATTATTGTAAAAAAAAAAAAAAAAAAAAAAACAACCCTCCCATGTGTTCTGATATATCTAGTGGATACTCGATAGATTATCCTAGATCGATTGATTTTGCTCTTATTATTCTTTCACTCTATGGAACGCGGTTATTGGCTGTTTCCTGTCCTTAAAAGTAATCTCCTCAAAGCGCCGAAAAAGTCATCACACTCTGTACTCAGGTTTGCATTGCATGAGGATCTGGTTCCAGCAGCTGCACCGACAGGCGGACACAAACATCGAGTCAAGGCTCCATAGATAGATGCAGATAGATTTTAAGTTTGTGTATACGGTTTCATATTTTTGGCCAGAATTTTAATTGAACTACGGATCACATCCTTAAACTTGCTGATGTACAGTACATCCACATTGTGTTGAGTTTATTGCACCATCCTCTGTTGTTAAGCTACAAAGCTTGGCCTTGCCTTGTTTGGTCCTGGCAGCCTGTCTGGCAGGGGACAGAGAAGACTCTGGTAGCAGGACGGAGCTCCGCTGAAAGCCAGTCTCAGTGATGGACAGCAGCAGATCCAGCTGCACTTGTCACTGGCTGTCAAGCCGGCTGTCTAGGCAGGGGAACGAGAAGGGACAGGCGGAGAAGTGTGTGATATGTGAACATGTGTGTGTGTGTGTGTGTGTATGTCTGGGGGTTGGAGGTTAGAGTAGGAGGGGGTAGGGTTGGTGTGTGCACTGATTGGGATGTCATTGCTACATGGGTTGTCTATGTGTGAAGGAGAGACCATGAGGGAAGAGGGGGGAAGTGAGGAGCGGTGATCTCAGTTAGCAGCAGCTGAGAGGGAGAGCAGGTGTTATTGTAGGTCTCTTGAATCTCCAAGAACAAAGACAATAGTTTGGAGTTTGGATCCATTCTCACTTTTCGTATTGATCCTTCTTAGCTTAATATATGAGGCTTTTTGGTTTAAGGAAGCAGGGTGGAAATGTTAGTGCTTGCCTCTTTAATCCAAATTCTCCTCTTGGCGTTTTTTGGGGATTTTTAAAACAGGAGCTTCATTTGGAACCTGTTTAGATTTTCTTTTTTTCTTTTTTTTTCAAAATGGCAGGTAGCAGGGTGCTGAAGAGTGGAACAATGCCAGATTCACCTGCGGATGTGAAAACCCAGCCCAGGTCCACCCCACCTACCATGCCTCCTCCACCCCCGGCTGTGAGCCAAGCAACAAGTCGAAACGCCTCTTTCACGCCAACCACCAGTAAATCAAGTAAGACTCCTTTTGTGAAGCTATACAGGTTCTTAAAATGTTTTGGCTGGACCTTGTTTAACCCACAGTTCTTTTACATGCAGTGAGATGTATGTCTTCCTGTAGGCCTTTAAAGTTGACAGACATGAGGAAAAAATCGAAAAGGTTTCATATCAGTGATCAAGTGGTCTATAGAAAGCAAAATATGACATCAGAAATTTGAAAAAAGGATGAAAAATTTGAACAAAATATTAAGCCAAATGCCAATTCTGATGTTCCAAAGAATAAATAAAACATATAACATAGAATAATTACACAATACATTTTTTTGATGAAATCAACATTTCAAAATACATTTTAAGTTATAAAATGTACAAAATCAACAGTGACAGTATTTTGAATAGGTTTAATTGCAGTATACTGTTTACTGAACTTTCACTCAACCTCCAAATGACACAGCAGTCGCAGGAGATAACAAATGATTAGTAATGTCCTGATACAACTTTTTCATTTTCGATACGATACTGATATTGCAGCTTTGAGAACAGGCCGATAACACTAGTGACCCGATACGTTATTAGCACGAGTTATGCAAGCTTTTATTACTTAATTCATCATGTAGAATGTTAGAAAAGGCTGTATGAAGTAATATTAATAAAACAGGGAACAAAAGTTACCAACAAAATGTATGAAAACAATTGAGCCATGTTATATTAACCGATGAGTTAAAGAAACTTTTAGAGGTAGTGTTTCTATCAGCACTAAAATACTGGTTGTTTTAGATGCCGGCTGATAAAATACGCTATTCGTTTTTGGTTAATATCGGACCGATATGTGATATTGGATCCGGACATCCCCTAAAATAATATTTAACCAATAACTAGACTTTCACTTCATTTTCTTAAAGACTTTTCATCATAGGTTTCTAAACGTCTTTAGAAAAACTGAACGAAAGTCCAGCTGCCTTCCAATTAAAGTCTGTTTTGTGGTTGCATGACTAAGAATTCACACAGATATTTCACCAATAACCCAAATTGTCTTTTCAACTATTTTGTATTTTTGCTTTTTTTTTTACTGTTTTTCGGGAAATTAAATTGAGCTGACATTCTTCACAACATATTAAATGGACATTGAGTCACTTACCTATATAGGGAGTTATGTAATTACTTATATAGGGAAATGTAGTGGATGAAATGAAATGAAGAAGGGTATTTTTTGAATTTCTGCTATAAGTGGTTTAGTTTTTGTTTTCTTAGCATTAAACATTTCTTTCAGGTTTTTGAGAGTTTCTTATGCCTCCCTGCTTCTCTGTTTCATGGATTAGTTGAGGTGGCTTGTTTGTATCATGTATTTTCTTATGCTGACCTTTATCCCATTTTGCACAGTGTTTTACAACACTGTCCTTAGGTTGCTTTTGTTTTAGCCTAATCTTTGCCCATTTATTATTATTATTTCCTGAATTATTTTACCTACCAGAATTATAACCATTCATTAAGCCTAAACATGATAAGACTGCTGCGTGTCAGATGGTATCTATAATAGACTCTTTTGCTTTTCATTGTGTTTGATTTGATGGTTCTGGTTTACATAGAGTGAAAGGAATCCTGGCTATTTCTCTGGTGAGCAAGTGTCTTGGTCACTTGTGTATCAGGTGTGTCTCTTGTTGCATTTGTGTATCTTTTGGTGTGAACAGTAATATTGCTGGGAGGAAAAGAGTGTGTGTGTGTATGTGTGTGTGCATTGTTTGTCAGGCAGCGAGTTGGTGCAGGGGATATCAGGCGTTCTTTCTTCCCTATATAGTAACGCCAGGCCTTGTTGTTTCACCTGTCGTGGGTGGCGGTCAACAGCGTAGCTCTCTCCTTGCGGCTCTTCCTCATCTAAAACCAGAACACAAGTGCTGGAATCACATGGGTTAGTCCATATGCTTTCAGGCCTTCGACCCATGGATTAGAGCAACAAGCATGCCTGAGAAGAACCACAAGAACAGGGAACAGCTGAAGGTTAAAGAATCTTTGCCTCTTCCAGAACTAGGACCAGGTGAGGCAAAGAGATGCTGCAGGAGACATGAAATGATGCTAGGCATGCTGCTGCTGTGACATGACTTATGGTTTAATCATAGTTACATGACATGTTATAGAAGAACCAACAGCATGTGACATACAGTCATCATATAATCCCATATGCATATAAATGCAGATAAAAATTGTGACGGATTGAAGAGCAGCGTAAGGGGAAGAGGTCAAGCTGGAGTGTGTGTTTGCTCTTGGGGTATTTACGGGTTTGTATGGGCAGGCACTAAGGAGTGAATGTGTGTGATCATATATGTGTACGAATACTGTGACTATTCCAAACCCAGGGCTGCAAATCTACTCTCAGCTGGTGGACATGTGCAGAACCTGATTTAGTAACACACCTGCTACTGGTATAAAAGTAACACAGCCCACTGCGCTATTTTTGGCATCTCTTTAACAAGTTCCTCTTATAGCTGCGTCCTACTGAGTTAGTGAGTGAGTGAGTGCTTGAGTGAGGAGCAGGGTGGAATACAGGCCAACAGAGGGGCCGATGGAAAGGCTGCAGGGGGTCAAATGGTAGCACTTGTGAGACAGCTGAAGTTCCTGCAAGTACACAAGCAGCATAGTAGCACAGTAGAAAATTGCATCCCTGCTGTTGTGTTAAGCATCAAACATCATGCATCTGCCTATAAGACTAATTTAATTGCTACAGCTGTCATCAGATCTATCAGACTCCCCATACAGGAAACTAATGCTCCCCGTCTGTGTTCTGCTGCAGTGCTGAATGGGAGCAGCCACTCTCCTACCTCGCTAAACGGTGCTCCTTCGACTCCAAATGGCTTCAGTAATGGGCCAGCCATGTCCTCGACGGCCTCCTTGTCCAACCAACAGCTTCCGCCGGCTTGTGGTGCTCGGCAGCTCTGCAAACTAAAGCGCTTCTTGACCACGCTGCAGCAGTTCGGCAACGACATATCCCCTGAGATTGGGGAGCGAGTGCGCAGCCTTGTGTTAGGACTGGTGGTAGGTTATGGGACCATCTGTTCATTGCAGCCTAATGCTCCTTTATTGCTTTGAGTATCATGGTGACTGTCAGTAAACATGTTGTGGACATTTTTTTTTTAAAGAAGGTTCAGTTTTATACCACTTCTGTTTTGTCTTTGTCACTTCCTGTTGCTTTAAACAGAACTCCACTCTCACCATTGAAGAGTTCCACTCCAAACTTCACGAGGCTACTAACTTCCCGCTGAGGCCTTTTGTCATTCCTTTCCTAAAGGTAAAAATGAATCAAATCTTTTTCTTTTTTTTATCAAGTGTCTGAAGCGCTAGCTGTGGTTTAATGAAGCTGGGTGGGTCTTCTGTAATTGTATCTGAATCAGATTTAAAAATCTGAAAGAGGAACTAACAGCAAACAGCAGCAGCAAAAGGGGAGCATGTGTTTTCACCCGGTTTTAATGAGAGCATCAACAGTTTTGCTTGAAATTTTTAACCAAAGCTTTGAACAGTTCTTTGCTTTGTCTCTATTTTCATGTCTAAGCAATAACTGTCATCAAGCAACGGCTCAGCAATTTTTTTTAGCATGAAGTGATTTCAGATACAGGTGGTTTAAACTACCATGGATGCAAAATCAGTGGAAATGTAAGGTGATAAAACAGCAAAACCCAAACCATTTTTTTTTTACTTTTTTTTTCTTATTAATTTAATGATAATCCATCTGACCTTGGTCACAGAACATTATTTAATTAAAACGTTTATTGAAAACACATTTAATTAATTTCTTACTCTTCTTTATTTAATGAAAGTTATCCTTTAGTAGATTAGATCTACAGACCTTGGTAGATCATGTCTTTAAATCAAGAAAAAATCCTCGTAGATCAGCATTTTTTGAAATACAAAGACGTGCCCATTTTGCACTATAGAACTCATTAAAACATTCAAATAATCTTAGTCCATTTTTTTCCCTATTCTGATGCTCAGTTTGAACCAAGTCTGATGCATTGACTTGTTGACTCACTGTCACATGAGAACTGCATGTCAACCTGTGTATCTAAAAAAAAATAGGCAATTTACTGTATCGGCATCTCTCTGTTTATTTTTTCTCTGCCATTAAAATTTTAGTCTTCAGCATTCATGTCCAGCAAACATTTGAATGTTGCTGTCCAGACAGAGGAGCTGCAAAATTCCCACGGGTTTCTCTGCCAGCTCTAAAGCCATTTTATACACCCTAGTTAAACTATCTGTCTCATATTCAGTTGTCTTTCACTTCTGTTCATATGAAACCTGTTGAACTTTAGCGTGTGGGGTCCCATTCAGCTCTTCCCAAAAAGTAAAGCAATGACTTAATTAAAACTTGTATGTAAGCAGTGAACCCATATAAGGAAGGCACCGCTTGTAAACATCACTGGAAGGATGTAAATACATCTTTAAAAAAAGTAGGTGTGAAAGAGTGTGTGAAAGCGTCGGACCTCCTGCCGTGCGATGATCCCTCACATCTGGGACGTTGCAGCCATGGCTGTGTTATATCAAGCTGACAGGTCTGAGAGGACTGTTTGACAGCACTGTTACAGACACGTTCACACGTAACCTGCCCTCCCCCACATGCAGGGACAACACACACAACAGCACACCCCAAAGAGAGCGAGGCACACGTGGAGGAATGTGTCAAGGGACCTGTCTTATCTCATTCTGTCTCTTCATCTATCACTCTCTCTCTCCTTTTTTCCCTGAATTTAACCTGGCATTATTTCCCCCTTCACCCAAAGTTCCACCAAAGGTCTTATTTTTTCCTCTGGTCCACTTAACTCCTTTAAATGTAACTTGATTAAATCTACATCCTTCCTGCAGTAACTTACATAAATCCTAAGCAAAGATGTTTCTCTTTCCTCTTTGAACCAATGAAGGCAAACCTGCCTCTGCTGCAGAGAGAGTTGCTGCACTGTGCCAGGCTGGCCAAACAGACTCCAGCTCAGTATCTGGCTCAGCACGAGCAGCTACTCCTGGACGCCAACGCCAGCTCTCCCCTTGACTCCTCTGAGATCATGCTGGAGATGAATGAGCACGGCAAGAGAAGGACTCCTGATAGGTGAGACATTAGAGGTTTTAATGTGCTGTCTTGAATTAAGTTGGTGTTTTTTGGTCTGCATTTCAAAATGAGAGATAAATACTCCCAATGCCAGCTTGGTTTTGCCAACCGTCTGGGGAGGAGGAAGATGAATACAGATTATTAAAAGAGGAAAAACAGAGAAAAAGCTTAAAAAAAAACAGGAAGTAAATATAAAGTTGTGTTAAACTTGAGAAAATAAAAGACTGAAACAGTACTGTTTTTAGTCCTCTGCCTCTCCCTGCTGGCCCTATCTTTTATCCCCCCAGCAGCTGTCCATATGTCAAAGATGTGTCCAGGTGGTGACGTGCTGTGTGAGGGTGTTGGGAAGTCAGTGTCTGGCAGTTTTGGATCAATCACAACCAGAGGTTGAAAGCTGAATGTGAAATCCTCCTGTAATCTGCACACCTCCGCCTCCCAACCTCTGGCTTATGTACAGCATGCAGAACTGAATGAGAGTAGGAGGAGGAAGGGAACAGAGCCAACTTTTTTCCAGCTGTTCCACTCATTCGTCGGCGACCAAAGCCAAATACATGCATGAGCTCAGCGCGCACACATGCATGAAACTTCATCTGCATGCAGGCAGCCACATTTTTTTTTATCACGTTTTGTTCCCGTTATGTTAAAGGGTGATTTTTCATCTGAATGCCAAGCTGTAGCCATCCTGCTAAACAGATTAATAGCAACACTCCCATTTAGACTGACCAGATGGCTCAAAGGCATACACTCGCTTTAAGCATACAGACATATACGAGTGTGACCAAACATCTGTTAAATACGCAGCCCTCAACCCCCATTGCCCCTTAAGCCTGACTGCAGGGCGAGGGGGAGGGATATTTGCGATCTAAGAGTAGGCAAAGGGGATATTTAGATTAAGAGCCTGGGATGTTGGGTGTACAGTTGGACTTGGCTCTGTTAGATACATATGGTGTACAGCTGTGCAAAAAGCTTTAGAGAAGCAGTGCTGTACTGTAACTGAACAACAAGCAGCTTTGTCTGTTTGTGTGTGTGTGTGTGCTGGTGGACACCATATGGGAGTTCTCTGACTTAAAAGAAAACATGTTTGTGTTCCTCGTTTTAGCTTCTCCAACAGGAAAGTTTGTTTACTTAAACTGTTTCACACATATAACTGTTTTTGTTTCTCATATTTAAAGGGAATTCATTATGGTGTGGTATTGTTATACAATCTTTGTTGAATCAGGGTGCAACATTTAGCTTTTGTCTGCATCTACCCATTTAGGACCAAAGACAGCTCCGACAGAGATGGCTTGCACCCAGAGCACCTGGCGAAGAGGCCCTGCACCATCAGCCCCAGCCAACGTTTCAGCCCTAGCACTGGACTCCCAGCTCACCCCCCTCCCAATGGCCTTCCAACTCACCCGCCCAATGGTCTGCCCCATCCGCCCAACCCTCAAGTGGGACCCCAGCACTACCGGCTAGAAGACATGGCCCTGGCGCACCAGTACAGGGACGCCTTCAGACACAGTGAACACCGGGACTCTAGAGACAGGCACCGGCAGACAGGTAGAAGATTTTAATTGCTTTAAGGATTTGCTGGTTTCCAATTAGGGACTGAGAAGTTAAGGAATAAGAGAAAGACCAGTTGTTTGGCATGTGTGTGATCCATTTGGCAATGCATCTATATAAAGACTGCAACCATGCCTATTTGACCAACTGTGGCAACCATCTGCTTTTCTATAGGGGACAGATCTGAATTCTTTTTTAGCATCGTTTCATTTTTTTTAAACACGTGGATGAAGTAAAACCGTGAGGGGAAAAAAGAAATTTGGTTTTAGACTGTTTTTCTTGTAACATCCCATCTAGAATCAATAAAAGAAATATTTTCTGCAGTGTTTTGCCCAATGACTCTGATCTATTAACCAGTTTGGCATTAAAACACCTCAGGATTACAACACAGTTTGCACCAGCACGCATGTATGATGAAGAACGCACTGTTTTATCGTTCATTGAATCTCAACAGCTAACAGGATCTGAAACATATAGTGATGTACTTTTCAATCACTTATTTATTTTAGTAATTCAATTCAAGAAGTGACATTTATGTCATATATACTAAGTACTGTACACACAAAGTGATATATGTTATTAGTTTTATGTTCATTTTATTATTAGAGAGAATTATTCTCAAATCAAAGAGATCCTCCTGCTGAAATGTTTAATAATTTACAATAAATCTTAAGCTGTTTCTTGAGTTATAGTATCAGTGTGGTGTGTTAGTGTAAAAATTTGGCTTTGCTTTTAGATCACCTCTCTCCTCTTGTTCTTGACCATATCATATATATTCTTTGTAGGCTTTCGGTCAGTTCAGCTTATCCTTTTTTTATTCTAACGATTAATCTTCTAAATGAACAGAGTGAAGAAATAAGACATAACAAACATCAATTGAAGTGTAATGGATCAACAGATTCAGAATTGCATTATTTCAATGAAATACAGTCTCCATGTTTTAAAATCTGTTATCGCAGCTGTAGTTAAGAGTAGGGAATAGCAACTATTGAACAGCAACAGCAGATGATAGAGATGTTGCATTTGTTCCTTTTTGCAGCTGTACATGGAGCTCGCCAGGAGGAGGTGATTGATCACCGTCTTACAGACCGAGAATGGGCAGAAGAATGGAAACATCTTGATAATGTATGTATGAGTGTGCTTACTCCCAACCATCCTCTGCATTTTTATTGACACTAAACCTGCAGGGAAAGCAGAGGAGTCAGCTTAAGATGTAAGTTAGCTGTAAAACCAAGGATGATAAGCAGATGACGTCAACAGAAGAGAGAAGAGAAGGGTCAGAAGAGAGGGCTGCCCTCATCCCACCTGAGTTAGAAGTTGACGGAGGTAGTAGTCAGTGCAATGAATTAACAACTGACGGACACCTCTCCAGATTTCCCACCACCACACTCCAAAAAAAGAAAGCTGTGAACATTAGAAACCCACACACATACTCTGTTAGTTAGAAACAGAGCCCCAGGTGGAGCTGAGGACCCAGCGGAGAGCCGCTCCAGCTGGGTAGAGCAGCTGAGACAAGAGCTGCAGCCGGGGAGGGAACCGGCCAGGCCTGGACCCCTGCCAAATTAGAAACACTTTACTGAAATAAATATAGCCAATTCAGAGGGGAGGGAGGTGTTCGTGAGGCAGAGGAAAAAAAGGATTAGACTAGAGGGGGTGGGGGTTAATAAGATGGACTGAATGTCAACTATGCTAAACCTATTTAGCAGACCTTGCTGAGTCTGGAAAAAAAGGGGCACTCTACAAAAAAGTGACACAGTTTTCAGCAGAGGGGGGAAAAAACCCACAGGAAATCTGTTGAGTTGGCGGGCAACAGAGCATAGTGGGGGAAGGAATCGGCTCGTGCTTCTCATCCACAGTCCAATTGTTATAATTTTATTGTGGTGATGCTTCCAGACACGGAAATTCACCGAAAGGGACACTATCATTCAATAGAGTAGATAGAGCAAACCACACAAGCTATCCGCTTGATAGAGGGCATGTTTTTTAGAGTTGGATTAAGATGTGCTCTGCTTAACCAAGTTTAAATGTTGTTGTGGTGCTTTTTTACTTTGAAAACTTCTTAAACTCAAGTTTTCTTTGTATTTCAATCTACGTGATTATTGATTTGGTCTTAAGCTTGGTGTCACTTTACTCAAAGGGTCTATGTTCTCTTGAATTAGTGGAGACCCAGTCATTTGTTCAGATTATTTGATTTTTTTTTCTTGCGTTTTTACTGTAAGATTTGGGCAAGCACATGCTTCTAAAAGAATGGGGATTACATTTTCCAACTGACGTTTCAATTTTTTGCCTTTTCAGCTTCTCAATTGCATCATGGACATGGTAGAGAAGACACGGCGCTCCCTGACCGTGCTGCGCCGTTGCCAAGAGGCCGACCGCGAGGAAATGAATCACTGGATCCGCCGCTACAGCGACGTAGAGGAGATGAAAAAAGGTGGGAGCAACGGACAGCACTGCCTTCCTCCTCCTACTACTCTTCCTCCTCCTACTCCTCACCACAACTCCTCCTCCAACACAGCTAGCAGCAGCGAGTCACTGCCCATAGGAACTTCCTCGGCTGCTGAAAGGCAGACAGGCAGACATACAGGTAGACAAACACACTCAGGGTATGTTTGGCAAAGCAAAACACTCATAGCAAGGTAGGGCTCATTGGAGACACTGAAAACCCCTAATATGCCAATTCAGACTCAAAAACTCAGTTAGAGGATCATATTTTCCAGCAGATTTGCAAATTAGAGCTCCCACTGTGAGGCAATACAAATCCACCTGCAGCATGCCGGATTTTTAACTGATTGCACTCTCGTGTTAACAGCATCCTCATTCAGGTTTAAAGCTGGAATTGATTTTTAATCCCTGTATATGCATCCTGTACTTGACATGATCAAAAAAGAAAAACCTGAATGCTTGTTTCCAAATATTGAGGAGGGATACAAGTATATTTCCAAATGTTTCTGCACCTGATTTGTTTTTCTTCCATACACATCAGCAAAATAGAATTGGATGAATGCGTTTTCATGCAATTTCAGAGTGTTGTTTGTTTTGCTGATTGGATGCATGCGTTTGTGTTTCAGAGATCCACAGAGACTTCTTGCACCGGCCTTCCTCAGGATACTTGCCTGAAGAAATTTGGAGAAAAGCAGGTAAGATTGGACCACCCTCAGTCCTACTATCTTTGTGACTGACCCCCAACCCAAGGGCTAACAAAACACGTAGCATCCCTCTTCACTGCTTCTGACACAGAGCAGAGGCCTTATGGCCGTAGCTCCATGAGACTGTCGGCTAGGAGGCTCTCTGTGTGGTTTAGACTAAACGCTCTCCATTTGTCACCAATATGAAAGGCCACTGCAGTTAAAGCTGCAGTGAAAATGCAGACACCAGGACCTTGTTTAGTCGCAGCAGTGCCGCACGGGATGGAGCTCACCTGATTTCCTTCACTTTTAGATATGATCTCAAATACCTCTTCTGTCAGAAAAAAAAAAAAAAACTAGACTTTTTGCTCTGCTTGGCTCCTTGCTTACCATGTGATACACAGAGCCACTCCCAGGAGTTATCCGGCTCAGTCTGGGCTCCCAGTACTATTATATTGCACTCATACTCCAATACCCTGCGGACGAAAAGATGCTGCTGCTGTCGACAAAAATACTGTGCTGCATTTTCACCAGCAGGAAAAGCTCTTTTAATTGCAGTTGTTTTTCATACAGGTACTACAAGCATGCCGCTTTCCCCAGCTCTAAAGCACCTACAAAGCAAGCAGGGTGAGTAGCATATCTTACTCACAGCATCTCACCCCTTGGTCTTTGTGTGCACATGTGTCACCTTCAGCTCTGCAGTCAGGTAGTTTTTTTGTTGTTGTTGCTTTAATTAAAAAACCAGACACATATTCTTTGGTCTGGCTGGGGTTGAGATCTAAGATCTGAAGTGCGTAAAAGCAGCCAGTAATAACACGTCTTAGGGACTTGCCAAATCTCTGCGGAATTAAAACGTTAATATTGCTGCCCCCGTGTTTTCCATTAAGTGCTAATTGCCCCAGCATCTGCTATGCAGTCTTCTTGATAAGAATTAATTAAATTTGCAAACTAATCTTAGTGGTGCATGCATTAAGGCAGATAATTGAGAGGGTTGGAATAATGCATATAGTGTTTGCAAGAGGGAGAAAAGAGGGAAAGGGGTATCAAAAGAGGAAATGAAGCGTAAAGGTAGAGACGGGATGACAGAGTGAGCGAAAGCTCTGGCTAGGGTAATTTAGTGTTAACAGGATTTGGAGAATCAAGGTTTTTTATTTTAATTAAGCTCATTGAAGAAAATATTTGCCCCCTACCTTTTATAGGGCCTGGCTTGTCAGTTAATAAATAATGTTATCTTTTATTTGTCCTCGTTTGATATTGAAATTGGTTTGCTGTTCTGAGATATTTAGGTGTGAGAAAGTAAAAGAAGGCTTCTAAGGGGTGAATACTTTCATCATTTCTGAGCACAAGAGTCAAGCATGGATAACTATCCTCTACTGGCTTATTTCCTCTGCACAGTAGTTTGAAACAACTGAGTGGATAGGTGAGGGAAAGTGACAGATATTTATGAGCTCCCTCTCAGACAGAGGAAATGGGGATCGGCCGGGAGAAGAGCATCAGCCTCACCTCCTCCTTGGTTGGTCTAACCCACCTGGCAGGCTTTCTGTATGACTGTTATTTGAGTCTCTGTGTGTGTGTGCCCCTCTGTCTCCCTCGCACATCTGGGGGAGGAATAAGATTTAACATTTAATTTTTACAAATACATTGCTTTATTTGAAGGTGTGAATAAAAATAGGAATGTGGCAATCACAATAAGCACTTAACTAGTGAGGAGCAGAAATTTGGCAACCTTGTTCATGGGTAAACACACCTATGTGTACAGTTTTGTGTGGTTATATATATATATATTTTTTTTTTTTTTGCACTTCCTATCTGAACTGAACGAAAGCAGAAAGTGTCCAACTTTTTATTGTATTGTAAGCAGCTAAAAGGTGCAACACATTCCATTCTGGTTCAGGTCTGGTGCCAGTAAACATACAACATAGATGGATTATTTGATTTTTAGAAAATATTAATTATATAAGAATTGGTGGTATCTTTTAATCCCAAAACATATTTCAATTTTTTAAACAAAGCTTCTGAACCCTGTATAGACTTCCAGCAGGACAACAGTGAACACACAATCAAAGCTACAATGCAGTGGTCCAGATTAAGGTGCACTGGTGTGTTAGAATGGCCAAGTCAGACCCAAAAACAGTTGCTGAGGTCACAAAGATTCAGTCTCTAGATGTGTAAAGCTGGAGGTGACATACAAGGGAAAATCCTACAGCTGTGATTTTATTAATGTTGATTTTCTAAAGTACTTGCTTGGGGTGGATTAAGTCAAATGCTTGCTACCATTTACAGAATTTAAAGAAAATATTTAGAAAACAATTGCATGAGATGTTGCTTTGTCATACAAAATAACAAGAAAATACAAAGAACGTTGAAGTTGCATTTTAGCAAATTGTGAATAAGGTTGTGGTCATGAATACTCATTCAGAACTGGTAAAACGCTCCTGTGGAAAAAGTCCTGCCGTCTTGCATGCCAACAGCAGGGAAGTCATTTATTCTCACTCTCTTACAAACTCCTCTTAAATTGTTTCATATCTTAATTTTACTTGTCTTGCCAATAGCATTGCGTTTAGAATAATAATAAAAAAAGCTGCATTCCCAGGTAGCGTTTTAGATGTTTGATTAATTTTCTTAAGATGCTTCACATAGATGAAGATACTCCTGGCATAAATATATTTGGAAATCTGTATAATATGGAATAAAACAAATGGAAGTTGCATAAAACTTATCTGAGAATAGAGAAAAATAGCAAAGGTTTTTGCAGAGGAATAGCACCATATACTGTAAATAACAAAAATATTAAACTAAATCAAATGCTATTTACATGTGCTGCGATCTTTGTACAATTTGCAATGGAAAGTGTCAGTGGGGCAGCCAGGCCTGTTTAATGATTCCAGCTGCAGACAGGAAGAAAATGTTTTTGTGGTTGTGGATGTTGGTCCTGATGGACCACAGCCTCCTTCCATAGGAAACGTCTGAAACAGTTGGTATCAAGGGTGAGGGGGGTCAGTTGCAATCTTTCCTGTTGCATCAGGGTTCTGGAGGTGAAGAGAAGGAAGATTCACACAGGCAGGGATGAGGTCAGTGAGGGATGTGTAATTTGCAAACTTCAGGAGTTTGATGGACTGGTGACTGGAGTTATAGATTTTAGGTGTACAGGGAGGTAAGCAGAGGGGAAAGGACACAGGCTACTGGAATTAGAGACTTTTTGTTTTTCTGCTTCACCTGCAGCTTTTTGTCTGTTTTGAAGTCTGTGATCCACTAGCAGGTGGGGTCACGCTGGAAGACAGAGGTTCAAAGGTTTAAAGCTGTCAGGGTAGAGACAATGAGATTCACCCTTTAATCATTAAAATCATTTTCTTTTATCTGTGTTCCTCAGAAGAGGCGGTGAACGAGGTAAAGCGGCAAGCCATGTCGGAGCTGCAGAAGGCAGTGTCAGACGCAGAGAGGAAAGCTCACGAGATGATTTCTGCAGAGCGGTCCAAAATGGAGAGGGCGCTCGCTGAAGCGAAGAGACAAGCTTCTGAAGACGCGCTAACGGTCATCAACCAGCAGGAAGACTCCAGCGAGGTAAGCATAAATCACCTTTATCTAATAGTAAAGAAACACTGAGAATAAAGCAAACAGATGACAGCTTGATCACTAAAATATATTCTACATGTTTGCTTCTATTTTTATTCTTTGTGTTTCCTATCTTACAGTGGGTTCCTGGCCCTAAGCTTTGGAAAACATGTCCTTCTTAAACCCCCATTCTTATTATATACTCATCAGATCAATATCAAAGTTTACTTTGTTCTCAACAGATAACAATTCTCTTCTATAATAAAAAGAAAAAAAAACATTTAATGGAAGAGTTGTTGCTCAGTTGTTCCAAGCCTAAATGTAAAGCTGTTTAGCCTGAATATTATACAAAATAGATTCTTTAGCTGGTATGAGTTTACCATCTAAAATTCTGGTTACATTGAGCTTAAAATTCATTAAAGGTTGTAATTCTTTCAGGAATAAAAGCCATATGACTCAGAATGCCTGGTTCAGAACTTCAGGAAGCATTTGACCACCACCAGCTAACAGCATATCAGCTGGCAATGGATCAAAATCCCCTAGCACCATAGGAAGTGTACATTTAATCTATCTCCAGCAGTCAATGGGCGAGAGGCAGGGTGCACCCTGGCCAGGTCACCAGTCCATCGCAGGGCAACACAGAGACACACAGGACAAACAACCATTCACACACACACTCACACCTAAGGACAATTAAGAGAAGCCACTTAACCTAACAGTCATGTTTTTGGACTGTGGGAGGAAGCCAGAGTACCCAGAGAGAACCCACACATGCTCAGGGAGAACATGCAAACTCCATGAAGAAAGACCCTGGGCCGGGAATCGAACCCAGAACCCTCTTCCTGTAAGCCAGCAGTGCTACCCACTGTGGCACTTTAAAGATATTCTTATATGTGTATGAAAGAGCGTGACGTGTCTAATACAAAAGAGAAAACTCATATTAAATGTCTTACCAATGTAGTCTTACATTATACAAACATTCGTCAAGGATCATCAATCACACTAAAACTTAAAAATGTGGTCAAATATTCAAGCACAGAAATTGGAACAGTCAAAATGTATAAAACATAAAAATCTTCAAAGGTTTGCTCATCTGGTGTTATTTCTCTCAGTTAGTTCAATTCAGATCTTCACAAATGAAGACGTTTAGATTGACTAAACTGATTAAATGTTGGATTAAAGATAAAGAAGATTAATTAATAAATGGTCTGCTTGAGTGTGAAACGAATTAATGTTTTATTTTTTTTTAAAATGCGTTTTAAAATATTTAGGTAAAGCAACTTATCATTTGTCCTCCATTAATATTTTGTAGAAAATGTGATAGAAAAATGTGTCTTACTTTAAACAATTAAATCATAATAATTGGTATTTATCTTGGTGTGTCTTGGTTTGAGTTATAAGCCTGTGCGTATAACTCAAACCCCCCCCCCCACCATTGTTAAGGAGGGGCATGTTGCAGTCCCCTGATCCCGTCTTTCATCTCTGTCTCTCCAGAGCTGCTGGAACTGTGGCAGGAAAGCCAGCGAGACGTGCAGCGGCTGCAACACGGCTCGCTACTGCGGCTCCTTCTGCCAACACAAAGACTGGGAGAAGCACCACCACGTCTGTGGTCAGGGGCTGCAGGGGCTGCCAGGGGGCAGCAGCGTTCCCTTGGGCACCCCTTCCTCCACCTCCTCTGTGTCCTCCACTGCGCCCCCAACCCACTCAGAGAGCTCTCCTCCGGGACCCCTTTCCCTGGTGGGGCAGAGCAGTATTGCAGGAGTTGCTGGCAGCGGGAGCATCTCTGCCAGCCCCAAAGAGAGCAGTTCAAGCAGTGCCTCTCGCTCCACGACCCCAGCGACCCCTGCCCTACTGGATGCCACCTCTCGCTGACGTCCGGGGCTCTCTCCCTGCCTGTGCATACTGAAATGACAGTGCCCACACTCCACACAAAACCAAACTGAGGAATCTGCATTCTACATGGCTCCCTTTCCTCCACTTCTTCATAACCCTCTCCTTGCAAGCTCTGTGATAACTTCTTCAACAACCAGTAGCTTTTCACAGCGTGCATAACGTTTAACCTCCCCCACAGACACTAAGACTCCAACCAGAGGTTCAACATGGTGCAAAACGTGCATCTTGCCGTGTCTGCTACAATATAAGTTTTGTTTGTCGAGAATGAAAAAGGGTTGCCCTCAGTAATGTAGGTATGGGAAGGTTAGGGGCTTGACTAGGCAGCATTGATGAGGGATAACTAGTACTTGATAGGATTTCCCCTTTAATTTAGCACCAGGGAAGGCACAGGAACCAGCCCTGAAATGAGCACTAAAAGTGGCACCTCTGGAGTTTGAAAATGAAGAGACCAGAAGCATAACCTCATTCTGAAACCTAGGTGGAAAGGGATTAAAACTGTAATGCGATGTATTCCTCAGAAACACAACTTAGTATTTATTAAAGGTTTTTTCTGGCTTTAAGGAAAACAAAGATTATTCCAAATGTTCTGAATAAAGAATAATAGCGCTGATGATGACGATGATATAAAAATAAATTAATTTTTAACTGGTAACTACCTTGCTAGCAAGCCAAGAATATCTACACCAGACTCACCTCTCTGCACCATTACGAACCCAAATAAATTCAAAGATGAAGCAAATAACATGATCCAAACCTTTTTACTACACTGCCAAAGTAAAAAACAAAACAAAAACGTGATACATAAAAGCACTCATCTTATAACCAAACACAAAACAACATCACCTCCTGAGCAGAAAAGCCAGCCCTGAGAGGACCAGGCATCGAGGAGCTGCATCAACTAAACTGTGACCTGCTTTGATCGACAGCTGCCTCTACAGTTTGGATGAACCTACAACATTTCCTCAGTGATGGCCCAGACTAGTGAATATTGACAATGCTGTGAACTTGAAATTGATGGAAAACCTGCCACAGTGTGGCTATTTTCTGAGGACATGATGAGGGGGGGAAAAAAGGAAAAACCTCAAAGGAAGCAGAAATGGACGCAAGGCATTGGAGCTGCCAAAAACACAAGCTTGGAGACTGCATTGAAAATAATGGGAATGTATAAGGAGATGGCTCAAAAGTAGATTGTTGCTCTGTTTTTGTTTTGTTTTGTTTTGTTTTTTTAACACAAGCTTACCAGGAGGAGGTACGTTGAGGAATTGCCATCACCTTTATATTCACTCCATCCTTTTCCAAAGCATGACTAAGCAGTTCAGAAGAGCCAACAGGGCGGAATAAACTTTATCCTCCTTTCTTTCTACCTCCCCTCATCCCACAACTCCCTTCCTTGCTCGTATCCACATTAGTTGACTCGTATTTAACCCCCCAAAATACGGGGTTTGCTTTGGACAGACCTCCACAGCACTCACACAGGGAGGTTTGAACCTGCTTGTAGATATTCCTCTTCTCTTGTAATTTTTTCATAAATGTCTTCTGATTGCTGATGCCACATGTGCTGCCCTTGTGTATACTACCCCCTCCCAAAAAAAGGACTTTGTTTTGGGTTATTTACCTTTCATTTTCATCAAAGTTTAGGTTGATCAGTCAAAACAGAGGCTATGATGCTTGTTTATGAAAGGAATTGCCCCACATTGTACTTATTGTTTGAATTGTTGTATCTATATTAATGAGATGAAACCCCTCTTGTAGAATATTTTGTATTGCTCGCATTGTAAGACAGTGAGAGGACGGAGGTGCAATATGAAGAGAATTCAGCTACTGAATGGAACCTCAGCAACTGCCCATAGGGTGTCATATAATATAGATACATATAGATATATTTAAAGCAACATCAGTAACTTAATGTGAATGTACATAGTATTTAAAAAGGTCCAAAAATGTGTTTGCCAAATAACAAAAACCTTTAAAGTTCAGAACGTGACTTTTTTTTTCTCACAGTACATTTGTTTTTCACTCATACAAGCTGAATTTTCAATTCAAGTGTCATGAAGCTGTTGACGACAGATGTAGCTCCAGGCCACTTAACGTTATGTGTTTTGATCTGCCATTGGTAGATCATCCTGATATAGTCAGTTGTAAAAGGGTTAAAACATATTGGATCCATTTAAAATCTGTCAGATTAAGGAGTTCTGTCCCTTTGACCAACTTTGGTGACCGTAATGGTTCTCTGTCTTGGTCCTGATCAATCTGTGTATGTGATTTCTGATCGTTCTTTACCTCCCCTGTTATACAAGACAAGCCATTACTGTAGGGTAAAGTGATAAACCAGTGTTAAGCTCACATCAAAAGTAATTTTCTGTCTTTTAGACTCGACCATGTTTTGCATAAAGATGTGATTTAAGAATAAGCTGTAGGTGTTGAGCAGGCTTTTTGATTCCAGTAGGGAAATAAACAGACTGAATGCCTTTTATATAGATTTTTGTTAGCCCTACATCACTGGCCCTATTTACACTTTGACCAAACTTGGAAAAAATATTTTTGGACTATTTGGGATGACTTAAAATTCAAATAAGCTACAACAAAAAAAAGGTCATGCTTGTTTTTTTTGGTTTGTTTTGGTTTTATTTATGTTATTTTGTTGGGCTTAGTCTTTCCTTTGGAACATCTTTATTCTCCCCTAATGTCTAATAGTCTCTCAGATCCATCACATGCCCCCCTGTCCCTGCTGAAACGAGCTACCTCCTGTGAGCATACAGCAAACCACCAGGAGAAGCTGACCTGGTCTTTCAAAAAAAAAAAAAACACAAAAAAACATAGATTGCTTCAAAACAGACATGGGCACACAATCGCAGTTATAGGTTATCAAATGAATCCCCACTGAAAGGAGCTGTCATTACTACTGATGTGGACTAAAACATCTATTTTCACCAGACTGCAACTTTATAGTTAAAAAAACAGCTTTTGTTAAGAGTTATTAATAGACACACATTCAGTTATTCCTGCTTTTTATTAAAACAACCACAGATTCATTGATGATAATTCATTTAATGTCTGAAACCAATAAAAGCACAAACCAAAGTACTAGTTTGCCATTGTAGACTGCAACATGGCAAGTAATGACAGATGGCAACCAGTCAACCAAAGTATGTCTGAAAAATACACACTAGGACAGTGCAGGAGAGCCTGCTGGACAAACAAACAGGCTGAGTTTCAGATGTGAATTCATCCTCAAGCAATCAAAGAGCTTGTTGACTACATATTGAGTAACGCTCCTCTATAAACAACAGAAGCGTCTCCTTTGGAAAAAGCCAACTGTGTGTACTTATAGCTATAAAGCCTTCCAGAGTTTAAGTGAATGTGTGGTACTTGTGTGTCTGTCTGCGGATTGTGGTGTGCCTATCTTTTAGTAAAAAAGAAAGAAAGAACAAAACCAAACAGCAACAACAACAACAAAAAAATCTTTATGTCGTTCTGCAAACTACTTGAAAACTTCAGAGCTTTAATGAAACCCAGACAAACAATAGTGGTGCATTGATTAAAAAAAAGAAAGAAGCAGTTTGGTGCAGGTATATCTATATAAACATCCACATCATAACACAATAGGGTGACAGTTCCATTCAGGTCTTGAAGTGCTTTGTGTGATCCTCATTGTCTGCGAGTTAGACCTCAGATAAACAAAGCCAAACCCAATAGACAGCATACAAATTACCAAAATACAACCAAAAAGCTGCAACTTTTTTTTAAGTTACATTTTTTTGTATGAAAGAAACCTAGATCCTCACCCCCTCCTTACGTCATCATACTGCAAGTTAGAAAAAATGAAACCTTTTCACTGTTTTTTTTTTTTTCTGTCAAGGTATTTTAGTTGCTAGATGGATCCTAGACCTCCTATTCAAGGGTCTGCTAATTAATTCCATCAGCAACATTTTTTATATATGGGCAAAAGACATGTCCACAGATGTGAGCTGGGTTGGTGTTTGTCTCAGCCTGTAAGACAACTCAAAAAGTCTGCCTATGTGATGATGACACGACCTTCCTGTGAAACAAGTCCAGAAAGCTGAAGTGGCAAACGGTGGACGCAGCACTTGTTTTCCGATAAGCCATGGCTCCGAATGATCTCATTTTTAAACTTCACATAAACTGAAAACAAGTTTATGCTTTTGTATGTGTAGGGACGCCTTCTATACTGTATTGTGCAATACACTGATACAGAAAAAAAAAAGACATGTTTCTGTGGGAAAGGCTGGCGCTTTCAAGATCTTTCCTACTATGTTTCATTTCTCTCTTCTGACAGTCCTGTTGCCATTCTTACAGTAGATGAAGTAAACTGTGCCAGAGGAATTAAATTCTGATTTGTATTTATTTCTTGCATGCTTCTCTCCCTGTTGCTAATACCGCTTTTTAACTGTTCGCTCTGTTGGATGTGTGAAGCTGTAAAACATTCTAATTCAGGTTATTGTCTGTGTTGAACAATGTAACTGTGTAATTAAAACATGAAATGACATATCCATCACACTCCTTCCTTTTCTTTATCTTAATCAAAGATGTATTTCTAAAACAGATTCCTTGGGGGAAGAAAATTGTTCTTTGTTATTCAGCTCTATTATTAGTGGGGTAGGGTTATATAGATCAATGCACTTCCATGTCTGTAGTTTTAAGATACCAATAGATCCCAACACATTTGAGTTCAATATGAGCTTAAGTGTTTGTTCTTTTAAATATATATGAATATATAAAGAGAGAGAGACAGAAACACAGATAGATATATGTCAAATCTGAAAAGTGCCATTCTTTTAATGACTTGCTCAATATCAACTCTGCAAGAACAGAGAGATATCCTCTTTACAATAATAATTTGAGACTTTTTATCAGGCTTATTTCTATTTGTAAAATAATCGACCTTAAATGGGTAGATATTTTTCCCACTAATTTCTACCTATTTTTTCTATTTTCAGAATGACCTGCTTTAGGGCTCTGTCACTTTTATGCAGATTATTGTTTTTGCACATATATTTCCACACACCAGCAAAACATTTATGTTTTGCACAAAAATTCCACTGGATGTATTTTTTAGCGCCAAAATGGAGGTACAAAGTTATACAAAAAATGCATTTTCTGAAGACAACCCTTAAGCCTGTAAGGTAAGTAGCAGTTCTATTATAACCCAACAAAAAAAATAATATTTTAAAATATATATAATTACATTTCTACCCCTTGCACATGTTGCCCTGCATTCCATTTTGCTAGAACTCACACAGCTTGCATCATGATGCACGGTTGTAACTTGGGAAACAAATTAAGATTGTTTCTGCTTAGAAATCCTCCAGTGTGGTTGATTTAAAATAAAAAAGTAAAGAACAATCATTAGGGTTTAGGTAGCAAAAACCTTTTCACATATGTTAAGATTGGTTGGGATGGCTTTCTCCCTTACTAAATGAGGCCCTTACAATGAAAAATAAACTGTTAACTATATTGAATTATCGAAAAAGTCATATCACCGCAAAATTGTTGTGAAAATAATGATATTGAATTACTGTCCACCTTTAATTTCATGCATTCAAATACAAATAAAAGGACCATGTTCACTAGTAGAGTTTGTAGGGTATTATGTATGACACCAGGTAATCATGCTAATAAATAGTCTATGAAGAAAACTTTAGTTACATTTTATGTGTAGCTGCTTAGCCAGGTCTTTCTCAGTCAGAATCCAATTTTTAGGAGCTATTCTTATTTACTTTTAATTAGAACCTGTATCATAACATTACATCAGTGTGTCTTATATTCACACATTAGCCACAATAATTAAGTAGGGAAAAATGCTAATATTTTTTTTAAACTTAAGACAAATGTCCATCCTTTTCTCCCAAAAAATACAAAATTTACCATTAAGACTAACATTTGTCTGAATTGTTTTCATGGTTTAATTTAGCAACTAATAGTATAATTGATGGCAGTGGAACCAAGCAAAATCAGTATTTTCCCAATGGAGGTGAAAATAAAGAGGAAACGTCCAAGATCAAGTTTGAAAAATCACGAAGAATATCCCATGCCAAGAGGGACACAAAAGAAACATGAAGATTGGTGTTCAGTGGAATCATGAGAAAGTACTGCCAGCACATGGCAATGATATCCAATAATCTTTATGCCAGTGAATTACATCAGTGCAAAAACTATTTTCAGGCTCAAGAAAGACTAGACAAACACTATCAAGACAAACATTGGCTCATATTGCTCTATTTAACATCAATAAGAAAGTTTTGTCTGCTTCTTAGACATATTATGTAAATAGGTCCCTTTGATTGGCCAGACAGACGGACTTATGCCTTGAGTCAGTCAGGCTACCCTTTAATGCCAGTGTTGAAAGAAAGATGATAAAAACATTAGTGATGGGGTTATTTTTTTAATTAATGGAGTAATCTCACTTTTTTGTTTTCTCAGAATGTTAAAGCAGTTACTTTGTTTGCAATCTAACATGGTGGGTTAGTACAATTTGATAATTTAAAGCGAATTTTCGTAAGCACACCTTGAGGCGGAGAGAGGGAGCTTCCAGTGCAGAGATGGAGCAGGAGCCAAAGGCATAAATGACGCTGATTGGCTGCTGAGATGTAATATAGGTAGGTGTTCAGCATGCAATGATTGATCGCATAAACTGAAAAGAGAGATGTAGATTCAATGATGGTGTTCCTAAAATAGAAGCGTTTGGTAAAATCAAAGGCTAAAGGTTCCTGTGATTTGCTTATTATGTTCAGGAACAAGAACCTAATACACCTCAGTAGCAAACAGCTCTAATCTAATAAATTATTTTACACTGTCTCAACACTGACACACACCTGGCTGCCTTAGCTGTTACTCTTTAGTTTTTTACACTTACATGCTGGAAGAAAGTCTTCCTTGTCCTTGATCATAAAGCACTTAATTTTTGTCAAATTGCTGGGAAAGTATTGACCTAATGGTACCTCTTAGCAGCTTTTAGCCTGTTAAATTAGAGATATTTTTCCCATGGGTGTTGCTGAGAATACTACTCCAAGCATTTCTTCAAGGGTGGACTATAGCAAGTCTTTGCTATCGGAAGTCCACAAACTGCAGTTAAAAGCTTTCAGCTGATCAAAAATACTGCAGTCAGAGTTCTGATAGAAATTAGAAAGAATCTGCAGGTTTACCTGTGGTTCCTAGAATTTCTAAGTTTTTTTTAGATTGATTGATTACTTATTTTAGTGTCAAGAACCTTAACTGGTGGCCAGCCCTCATAAGCTTATTAGAGAGAGCTAAACGTAGATAAGCAAACAGATCTTTTAGTTATCAGGCTCCTCTCCTGTGGAACCAACTACCAGTGTTAGTCCGTTAGGCAGACACCCCGTCTACTTCTAAGACTGAGCTTAAAAGGTGCCGTTTTCATAAGGCTTATAGTTAGAGTGGCTCAGGTTATACTGAGCATTATCTGTAGTTATGCTGCTATATGCTTAGACTGCTGGAGGACATAGGAACCACACCTCATCATTCTGCTTCATTCCATCTCTATTCTCCCATTTTGCAGTATATATTTGTTCAACCTCTAACTTAATGCTCTCTCTGATTTTCCTTGTCATGGTAGCTTCATCTGGCCTGGCCCTGTTAGGCAGAGAGCCTGTATCCGTGCCCCACTTTTAATTTCTCAATGTGAGCCTATTAGTGGCAATTTTCAATCATATGAGCACAGAGAGAGGTGAATGACCAGTGAATAACACATAATTAATAATAATTATGTGTGTAAATGACCCACCCACTTTCTAGTTTTCATCTCTCCTAAGTACCTATTCAGTTCTGAAGACATATACCTACATAATTCAAAAACACAAAAAATTACTAACAGAAAATAAATGAAGAACAAAAAAAAACTAGCACATTCAATGGACGTTATTGCTTTGATATGATGGTTTTCTGAACGTACAAAAAAATTGAAATATAAATGCATGTTTTCATTGTTGCCGTTCTTGATCAGTTTGTTTCTCTAAATATTAGCTGTTAGATTTTGGCATAATCACAGGAAGAAAACAAGTCAACAATAACAATAAATATTGAGTATAACGTGTAAAGATGAAGATGCCCCCTTTGTATTCCTACCTGCACCCATATATATTTAAGTCTACAACCGGCCCTGGTTATAAATGATAGAGCCAGGTCTGTTTTGTTAGGTTTAGTTCTGTTTCTCTCAAAGACATAGTCTCAGCTTTTACTGTGACTTACTGCATGTGCTCTCTTTCATCCTTTCGACATGAAACTCAGAGCTTGTCTATCAAATAATTTCTTTCCTAGACAGAGCCACCTCTGGAGCTAGTTTATCATTACCTTGTCTAACATAGACACTATCTGTAGATTAGTGCTTCTATGTTTAAATGAAATGTGTTGTGAATTTGTGCTAAATAAATAGATTGTGTCCAATTGAATTTTAAAGTTTTAAAAAATCCATCCATCCATCCATCCATCCATCCATCTTCTGTGACAATTATCCCAAGCGAGGTTGCGAGGGGTGCTGGTGCCTATCTCCAGCTGTCTACGTACGAGAGGCTTTAAAACATACAGTTTTTTTGTATTTTAGTACAAACTTTAAAATCACATCTGCATAGAAATATTACAATTAAGTGTCTTAGCTCACTAGTCCCACCACAAATTGCAAAATGGTGTAGATTATTATAAATTTGACCAGATATGCAGTCCTCTTTATTCATTAATTATTTAATTTTATTAATATATCTAATATTAATTTACTAACATCTACTTTTGATAATTAAGTCCCAGCTGTATTTAAACTTCAAATAACATTTGGAATATTTTGATTAAGCAGTAACTGAGTTACTTATTTAGTTACTTTTTGGGGAAAGTAAACTGTATCCAAAATTAGCTAATTTTTATTTAGTTGACTGTTTTTAAATCCCTTGTCAAAACCCAGCTTTTCCCTTTTGCTTTTAACACCTATTAAGATAGTGGGCTTTATTTTATTTTCTATCTTTTTTACCTTTTTTTATCCTTTATTCCTTTTATCTTTCACCAAAGTTTATTGATTTGATTGCGTAAATGTTATTTTTAGTCATGTTTAAGCCGTTTTTTTTTTTTTTTTTAATCTCTGCTGTTAATGTTTTGTTTTATTTATTTGTTTATTTAATTGTTTTTTCTGTACATCACTTTGGTCAGCTGTGGTTGTTCTTAAGTGTTAAACAAACCAAACTGGATTGGATTGGATGAATTGTTCTTGACTATTCATCAGCTTATGACAAGTACTCGGGAAAAAAAAATGAAATTGGCAATTGGACTTAAACATCAACTATGATGTCAACAGCTGGAGCAGATTACTAAACTCATCTCAAAAAATATTAATATCAACAAAACACAGACAAATTCAATTTAATATTTTTCACCACATATATTATACCGCATATGCCAGTATCACTTACAAATGCCAGAGGTGTAAGACGTCTTTAGGGGATCTTCTTCATATGTTTTGGAATTTTGTACACTTGTAAACCTACTGGAATAATGCAATTCTGATAACTTCAGCAGTTTGTGGGTTTTCGTTAGATCCTTACCCCAGGATATGGATACTTGGAGATGTTATGTCCTTGAAATTAAATCCTTGGAAGAAATACTTTGTTTTGTTAGCATCATCTACAGTGAAAAAATGTATACCGGTACTTAAAAACTGCACATCTATGGAGCCTCCAAACAAGAAACATTGGACCAATAATAGATTTTATTTGTAACGCACCTTACATTTCAAAGAAATCTCAAAGTGCTACAGAGACCAAAAGAAGAAGAA
>NW_015150468.1:1674369-1701584 GCF_000732505.1 Cyprinodon variegatus
TATATATATATATATATATATATATACAAAAAAAGTAAAATAGAGAAACAGGTTATTGCACAGGCTATCAAATAGTAAATTGCACATTATACATCGCAAGCGAAAACGGCTAAAATGGTGTAAAAAAGCAGAAAACAGAAATGCTATTAACTAAGATTAGCATTTTTCCAGATGTCACTGACTTATGTTTTCCAGCCCAAAAAATGTTCATAAACCTCCTGTATATACGAAATCTCACCCAATTTGAACCAAAGTCTATTGATTTCTAAGGCGATTAATCTAAAGATAAACGTTTTTTACCCATAGCCATCCTAAACGGCCAGATTGGGAAACATCCCAACCTGACAACAATGCATGTAAGAAACCTTAGCCTTTAGATACAAAACCCCATCAACATATTTTTGCTAAATATTCAAACATAAATTGGCTATAAGAGGACCATCGTTGTTTGATTTAAAGAAAGCTTTTTAGTTTTATTATAATTTAGTTTGTTGCAAGGCTTTTACAGTTTGAAAAATAGAAAATTACACCATATGCCAACCGTCACAAGGATGTGCATGACAAGGAAGGGCTATACATACTGCAAGCATCATTTAGGTAGGTAACATCGCTCCTTGAGTTATTTACTGTCACAGGGAGGGCAAATGCCCGGTATCACAGATTACCAGTCCCAGCCTGTCCGGGCCCCAGTCTGTATGGATACGGCCCTGGGAGCAAGCCTTCCTCCCTCCCTGCCTCCATCCTCCTCCTCCTCCTCCTCCTGCATCCCTGTCACGTGACCTCCGCTGTGTCCCTCCAGCGCGTCATGACGAGCCTCAAACACAGGTGATGCCTATTAGCTTCCCAGCCCATTTCTGTCGGATGAAATACATAGCTGCCGTCCTTTAGGTTAGCGTCTTGGTAAGCTGAAGCTGGTTTTGCAGGTTCTAATATGTCTGAGCAGTGAGCATGGCTGAAAATCATCTGGAGTACCGCTACCTTCAGGGCGAGCCTATGGGCGAGCATTTCAACGAGGACCCGGTGAGTTATCAGCCTTTATGCAGACAGCATAAAAGATGCCGTCAGGCCATCATTATCACGCGCTGATACAAACGCTTTACGCGCAGAGGTTCTTTTATCAGCGGCTTGTATTAAAGCTACATGTTAGCCTCATGCTGCTGGATAGCAGGCTAACTGAGGCCAAGCAGGTGTGTTGGCTATCCGCAACATTAGCTACGTTTTTTTGTCTAGTATATTGGTTATATTCGTTATTTCATTCACAACAATGTTCTTTTTTTTCATGTTTGCATAAATACCTGAAGGGATTCCCATATAAATACTCACTGTTTACGTAAAACAAACTTCAAGGGAATAAAGACAAAAATTGTGCACAGCTTCCATCCAGCACATGGGCAGCTGATGACTGATTCGATGCACATTGGACATGATGCAGATTAAATGTGGATGCAGTCCTAAAGAAAAAAAACTGTTAAAAGATCATGCTCCATATTAAATTAACAATTGAGTCAAAATTATGACAGGGGAATTAAGTGCATGCAATTTTCAGATTGCGTGCAGGTGCATTGCATTTAAACCAGGGTAAGGCACTGATTTTATTTGCAGCTCTAGGTTGCAGTAATATGCTTTAAGTAGGTTTGGGGAAAGGAGAGAGATGCAGCCAATGGTGGGTCCTGACCCTTAATAGGGGTTCTATTGAAATCTAACACCGAAAATATGAAACATTACTGAACCCAGGCTATAATAGCTAAATTTCATGCATTTAAAAATCAGAACTATTCAACAAGAGCGGAAAACAGAGCTGGAAAATAATCTGGGTAGAAAAATCCCTTTTCAAAAATGGAAATATAACGCACCGCATCATACTTCATCTAATGTCCCTATATTTTTTTTCCTGTTTTATTCATTGACACTGTAGGCCAACAATTCTATGCTATATATGTTTTTTATGAATTATATGCCAGTTTAATTTGTATAGTAAACATAATATTGCATTTTACATATTAAGAAACATGAGTAACTCATCAGTGGTATATTGGTGAATATTTACTATTTTTATTTTCCTTTGAATTTGGCACCATTTAAAGCCACAGTGTGTAATAATTATAGGCATTTACGGACAAAAATGAAGTATGTTATCATCTAGAGTAGAAAGTCTCAATCTTTTTGTCTTGCCTTAGAACTTGCTATTTATTAGGGGGTTCCTCATACAACTTTTCATTTCAGATACAATACCAATATTGCGGCTTTGAGAATTTGCAGATACCGATGTTGACTCGATTCAATATTAGCACAAATATACTGGATATAATTACTTATTCTGCAGAATGTTAAGAAAAGGCTTGATCAAGTAGTATTACTAAAACGGGTAACAAATGTCAACAACAAAATGTAAGAAAAAAAACTGACCCATGGAAAAATTAACCAATGAGTTACTGAAAATTCAACAGAAGCAGAGTGTTTCTATCAGCATGAAAAAATCAGCGATTTAAAATGCCGTTCGATATTTAAAAAATGTATATATTTTTGGCCAATATTGCGTGGATGTCCAATATTGATATTGGATCAAGACATCCCTACTATTCATAATTGCATAGGAGCAGGTCTCGGATTTATGGTGCCAGACATCTTTGCACTACATCAGCGCAAAATGAAAATCTAGTGACTGCAGAGATCACCATTAAGCTTGAATGTTTCTGATGCAAGTCAGGCCTAGATAGAATCTATATCCTATACAGACTAATAAAATACTATTTATAAACTCACCTATGTAAACTAACCTCTACATCTTTGGACAAGAAAGTTTGCGGAAGCCTTTTTTTTTTTTTTTGTATCATGACTGTCGGACCATTAGATGACGCTGAACACACTTTGTAGCTTTAAACAACACACATTTATGATTAGAATCTGCATAGAAATCATGGGAAATATAAATCTACTTGTGCATTTACTGCTATTGTATGGCACCACTAGATTTATAATGTTAAAGGTTTATAAAAAAAAAACAAGTTTTAAAAGGTAAATGTGTTGGAAATTGAGGGTGTGTCCGAATGTCCGCTCTAATCTCTAAATAGGTCACTATATAGTGATTACGCCATTTAATGAGTGTGCGAATGTCTAGTGCAGGGGTCGGGAACCTTTTTGACTCAGAGAGCCATCACAGCAAAATATCTGGAAATTTATTTCAGTGAGAGCCATATAACATATTTTAAGACTGAATTCAACTAAATGCGAGTATAATAAGCCTCTCAACTTATTTTTTAAATAATGTNCGGAGGGATATTGACTATTCCAACAGAACTCAATGGGATTTACAAAATGCTAAATAAAACACTACAGGAACGTTTTTTCTTTACAAAACTTGTTTTTGATTGTCATTGAACAGCGTTGACGACTCGGTGAGTAGCATATTTTAAAAAAAGAACGTTTAAGGTTGTTTTAAGGACATTATCTGACATGCACTATGCAAGCCATTCTGAAGCAGCCAGGGGGGGATTCTGCATGAGCCAAATAGCTGAGACAGGACCAATCGTCAAAATTTTGGTGTCGATCATTCGATTTTATCCTGGACACTACAGAAAAGGGGCTAAAAGTGTTAAAAACCGGAATTTTCCTTTAAAGGAAAGAATCATGGGATTTCTTTGTGGCGATAATAATAAAGATTGTGCGGGGAGGTGGAGTTACATGACCAACAGGGAGCGAAAAGTAGTGATCATCTGTCCTAACCGTCAGTTAACAGAGTTCCCTATGAAGTCCTTGCTCCATATCGTGATTGAGGGATTTGGGGTTTAGGGCAGACTTCGGACACTGTCTCAGTTTTTTTTTTTTTTTTTTTTACAGAGAGTTTACTTGACTTCTGTTTCTGTTACCATAGTCTCATTCTCCCCAAAGCTAACCTGGTCGGGAGCAGGTTTTCCTCAATAAACTTAGAGTTCTCTGTCCTCCGTCTCTGCCCTCCCTAAAGCCAATCGGGTTTTTTTATTTCCTGATTTAATCAGCAGAGTTCTGTCGTAGCTTTGTGCGAACAATAAAAAGAACTCATCATTTACTGTGTAATGGAAGACAGAAATAAAATAAAGCGAGATGTCATATAGGTCCTACCTGTTTGAACAATGTTGACAGGTGCACTTCTCTTCCGTGAGATTTCACCTAAATATAATACATTGATCTACCGCCATTCAACCAGTAAACTAGTAGATTTCCCTGGTAATGTTATCTTGATTAAAACAGGCAAACCATTTAGATTTATTAGTTTGACTGGCTTGGTATTTCTAGTATCTACAATGTTTTCCTTTTCAAAATGAACTTTTTAAACAAAACAACATTCTTCACATCTAGAATAAACATTCTGGATGTCTAGAAATTAATGTCAGATCTACGTATTCCTACTGTTACTGGTTATAGTTTGTATTATTTGGATCAGAAATAAACATTTCACATATCATAAATATATTCAGTCAAGCTGATTCATGTCAAAATGGCCACATATATTTAAAACGTAACTCTACTAGCACAATTTTGTTTTTTACTTTCTGAAACTCAGCTTCTGCTGCAAACATGTAATTTAGAAAATCTGTTACAGTTCTGTCTAGGAATGGGATTTTTTTTTTTTTGACCAAGAAAAAATCCTATTTTATTGATCTACAAATGTAACAGAGGGGAATTTTCAATAAATGTTTAAACGGCCTGCCATAAATCTATGTAAAACTCAAGCAGCGTTCTTCTAACCATTTCCCTCTCCTTTGCAGGTGTAGGGCTGTTGCTGTCTTTTAAACACTATATTCAAAATCAAGTTAATGTGGGGTGAAATGGGGGACCTACTGATACCTGTTGGCATGTTGACTCTTCAAATTGGGACTCTATTAATGGCTTTACATACTTGTTACACATACTCAACCTTCAGTGGACCTACTCAGGTGATTAAACTAACTCACACCAGCCTTTGTGAAGCCAAAAACGGGTTTCCAACCTAAGGAGAGATCAATTCAGAGTTGAGGATTTGAGTTTGTTAAACCTGCTTTACTTTTAGGGTAGTGAACAAGGAATGTTGATGGTCCTGGGCTGCCAAATCTTCTGCAGCTTAACACGTAGTTGCATAGTCTTGGTGCTGCATGTTATACATTTTTAGGCTTGTTTTTCCTTTTAGGTCATGGTAGAGCAGATGTATAAAGTGGTTCATTTAGTTCACACTTCCCTAACTGTTAGATGGTGCTCTTCCAGCAGCCTGAGTAACGTGCAATTTGTAATCTGACCAATGAAATTGCAGGATAAAGTAGCTGCAGGTTCATAGGGATGTATTTTCTACAAAATGTGTAGTACTGAACCAGCAGTTTGACTGAAATGAGTATAATGCCACAATATGATCTGTCTCACGACACAGCCCCTCCCACTCCCATGGGGTGCAGATGGCAAGAAGATCCATGCATTCGAGTGGACATGGACTGTGGACCACCAAGCTTTCAAAGTCATGAAAACAATTAAACATTAAAAGAAAAATCAAAATAAAATCTTGTGGAATTAGGGCTGAAACAATTAATTGGATTAATCATGATTAATTGATTTACAAAATAGTTAGTTGCAGCCCTAGTTTGAAAATTGGTTGAAAAAATTGCAATTTTGAGTGAAATCATTCAGCTCTAGTCAAAAACAATGTGACTGCAAGCAGTGTGTGGAAATATCAGTTCATATTTTTTTCCTGAATGAGTCATGTTATTGAGAAAGCTCTGTTTACAGAAATGTTTTACAAAGTTTGAGAAATCAGAATCACAGGTCACAGAAACATACACAGGCACATAAAAAAACAAGTGGGATGATGCACAATAAGTTAAAGTACTAATGTGAGTGTAAACACTAATGATTGCTTACCAAATGTGTTTTGTTTATAAAATGTTTGAAAATGCAGTGATCCAACCACCCAATTCACAAAGCTGGGGTTTCCACAGCCTCTGGACAGAGAGCCAAAAGGTTTTAGCATTTTGATTTCTGTGAATGAATAACTTTTATATTTAAAGAACATTAAATGCTATCATGGAAAATTGTACTTTTGCTGGATTTCTCCATCTTTATTCATAGTTACCTTGCATATCCTCGGCTAAGGTGGTCAGTGGTTAAAATGCATGTGATCTCCTATTTCAGGAGCTCATGGCCATCAAGGCCAGGGTTCAGGAGCTTGAAATGGAAGAAGAGACTGAAAAACTGAAGGAGGAGGAGGAGAGGTGTGACGCAGAGGAGATGCAGCTCTTGACCAGCAGTCCCCGGCCTGGTAGGAAAGACTTGTTTCTGAAATGACACACAGTTGGGCACATCATCACAGAGAATCAGTCAGAATGTTGTATGCTCAAGCTAATACCCTTGCTCGTAAAAAATTGGTGCTTGTACTGATGTGGTAAAAGTGGAACTTTTCAATGCATATTGTACCTCTGTACACTGCTCACCTGTGGTCTACATATAAAAAAATCTAGCCTGCAAAGGCTACAGGTGGCCTATAGTGATGCTTTGCAGGTACTTTTGAAATGGCCAAGATGGACTAGTGTGAGTGAGATGCTTGTCACGGCAAGAGTCAATACCTTGTATGCTGTTTTACTACAGTTGATGTATAGTTTTATCTGTAGGATAAATGCATCTGGCAGTGATATTGTCACTTACTGACACCAAACGTATTGCAATCCAATACCAGTCTAAGCTCTGGAGACATTGGTATTCCTGTCTACTTAAATATCCTATCTAATTGTAACTTGTACTCTTATTGTGCTTTTCTACCTGTATTTTTATTTTTATCTTATACATTTATTGGACCAGGAGTCATGAATAAGGTCCATCTATAGATAGAGCTTTCGGTCGTACAACTAAATCCACACTGTGCTCTCAGGGCTCTCTGTGTAGTAACTTTTTCTCTTTAGACTAGGTGTGTAGCTTTGCAGCCTCCAGGTGGCTGAGGTAACCACATATTTGCTCATCTGGCTAACACCTGGGACACCTCACAGTGGTCACAACTGTGTTCACATGTGCCTCATCACTGCCCAATGAGACGCAGCAGTGAGCTCCAAAGAGCCAGAAGTGTCTGTCTTGCTGCCTGTGGCTATTTTCTGCCTCTGTGCATCTCCCCAACCCTCCCCTTTTGCCATTCTAAAGTAACTGAAATGTGTTTTAGAGCAACTTTTTAAATGGTTTATTTGCTAAAACTCAGCGATCATTCTGAAACATGTTAAACTTGAAGACACCTTGTTTTCCTTTTTTTTTTTTTCTTTCTTTTTAACCACAGGACCGTTTTACTGTATGACCCCGGAGGAGAGGATAGATGCAGACAACAGATCAATTTATGTTGGAAATGTAAGGCGTACATATTTTCTATACACAATGGTATTTTTCAGCTTTAATGTCTGATCTGACTAACTGATCACATTTCAGGTAGATTATGGAGCAACTGCAGACGAGCTGGAGATCCATTTCAATGGCTGTGGTCCCGTAAACAGAGTTACCATCCTGTGTGACCGGTTTTCCGGCCATCCCAAAGGGTGCCACAATTTCCTTTTTATGTCTGCTACCTTTTCCGTGTACTCCATCTGTGGAAAGGCCTAGGCCTATTCCATGTGTAACGAGTGTCCTTCCTGTCCCTCACAGCTTTGCTTACATCGAGTTCTCTGATCGAGATTCTGTGCAGAGTGCCATTGGTTTGCATGAGACGGTGTTCAGAGGACGGGTTCTTAAGGTAAATCTACATAAGAATGCAGCATCTGCAGTATCTATTTTATCCTTTGCTGTATTGCTTCTGGTGTTTCAAAGTAGCAAGATGTTTTAGTACTGGAATCTAGTTATGATCATACATTTTGTGCTGACAATTATGAACATGCCTTTAAGGCATGTTAAGTCAAGCCAATAGAATGGATTCTACTCAAATTGAATCCATAGTTATGAAATCTAATTCCTTCTTTTGCTGGTGGCATAACCTCAGAGCAGCTTCATTAAATGATTGCAATGTTGGTGCAGGTCCTGAAACAATAAAATGTGTTTTATTTTTGGTTTATGTTAAACTAGTACTTTAAGCTTCATTTTTACCCGCATGCATTTACTGTTTTTTCTGGATACATGCATTATGTATCATTCTACCTTCTGGATTTGTTTGAACTCACACCTCCTTTTTAATCTGAAAGGAAGCACAAAGAGGCTCCGCCTATGTCCAACAAACACCTCTATTGTCCAGTCAGGATCTAGAAGCATCTTCTCTTTTCCCAACTTATTTTCTTTCTAAGAGTTTTTATGTTTAGGGAAAATTGATGTTTATGTATAATGCATTCAAAATACTTGCTTGAATCCAGTAACCAACCCCAAACTTTAATCATTCCAGCTATGCAACTACCGGTACGTTTATAGTGCAACCCATTGAGCTGTGTGAAATCTGTCCTCAATTAAAGGGCAGTATTTTTGCTACATGCTCTTGGTAGGAGCATGGTGAGGGTGCTCAAACATAAAAGGTAAATCGCACTTATCTTTATGTTTTCAGGTGTTGCCCAAAAGAACCAACATGCCTGGTATCAGCACCACGGACAGGGGAGGACACAGAGGAGGTCACACCAGAGGAAGAGGCCGTGGCTACCGTCCCCCCAGGTACCAGAACAGTTCTCGAGGCAGATTCCGGTATCAGTCTTCAAGACCACAGCACCAGCCCCCCCACCCTTATTACGGAGGACCATCGCCTGGAAAGAGACAGTGGGGCCACATGGACTACCATGAACAAACTCCAAAACGTTACCCCTGTCTCCTCCTCATCACGCCACCTTCAGAGGATCTTGGGGCTGCGTCAAGTGGACAGCATTACCCTCAGCAGCGTTAGCACTACTAAATGAGTTTGTTGGCTGATTGGTTGTGTTTTTTTAAACTGTAAATGCTTTCCAGCATAATTTAAGTATTATGATGTCTAGCATTGGCTAATGTGTCAACTATTCATCCAGGTGAGATCTTAGAAAAACTGACTGGGATTAATCTGTCATAAGGTTGTTGCTGTGAATGCATGTGACGGTTCTCAAGCTGCATCTGTTTTTAAAAACTGTGGTTTTGTTTTGTAATGTGTAACCCTTCTGTGTGTAACTGACAAGCTCTTTGCTACTTAAATAAATAAAAATAATTCAACACTCCAAGTGTAGTAATCTATTTAAAATAATGTGAAACAGCGTTTCAGGTTTATTAATAGTTTTATTTTTATTTTCCAAGAGTAAAGACATGTAGAAAGGAAAAAGGGTCATATGTACAGTGGATGCTCAAAGGTTAACTGGATGAGATGTCAGCCTGTTTGAACCATCATTCCAGAGACTATTCCATTGAAGGCCCTGAATAATGAAGAGAAAAAGTTCAAATGAATTTCAAACTTTTTTTTTTTCTCTGAAGCAGATGTAAAAAGGAAAACAAGCTTACTTTGATTGAATTGGATCCCCAGGGTTATAGAATGGGTTGCACATTACATCGGTGAAAGAGTTGTGCAATTTTCTAAACATCTGAAATACAAAACAGTATAAACATGATCAGCACTGAATGAGATGAACATAGATTGTTAAAAACCTTTGTTTTTAATATGAATTCATTAGGGCTGTTTCAGAAAGGGGGATACATGAGAAATCTGAATAAGTTCAAGGTAAGTCCCTGAATGTTCCAGATTTTTAGATGGCATGTTAATTTATACCACATATTACTCTGAATGACTGTCTGATGTTGAGTGTTGCACATAGAAGTGGAGATCAAACAAGAAAAGCACCAGAAATAGTGTGTCCTTTACAAAAGGACCCTGTAGATGTGAGGAACTGCTCATTATGCTGCATTTTAACACAGAGCCATATATTAATAAGCAAAGTTTTCATCAGGATTCCGTTTAAAATGTCAGCCAGAGATCGTATGACAATGCACTTCATTTTTATGCTGTGTGCAAACTGTCAGGGATTCAGTGATAAATGCCCAAAATGCCTTATTTCTTAACTAGTCCAAATGCATTCCATCCATTTTCTTTACACGCTTAATTCCAAGTGGAGTAGCGAGGGGTGCTGGTGATCTCCAGTTGTCTACGGGCGAGAGGCAGGTCGCCAGTCCATCACAGGGCAACATAGAGACAACCATTCACACACCTAATGATAATTTAGAGAAGCCAATTAACCTAACAGTCATGTTTTTGGACTTTGGGAAGAAGCCGGAGTACCCGGAGAGAACCCACGAATGCTCAGGGAGAATATGCAAACTCCATGCAGAAAGACACTGGGCCGGGAATCAAACCCAGAATCTTCTTGCTGAAAAGCAGCAGTGCTACCTACTGCGCCACTGAGCAGCCTTAGTCCAAATGCCCACTAGATCATAATTTCTAGGAACTGATTTCCTTCCTGACATGGTGTCCGAGCGCTCAAGTCTTTTTTTTTTTTTTCTCTCTTCACTGAACAGCTTAGGTTTTGTTCAATTATATTTTATAACTGAGCTTTGCAAAGAGAAAAGCTCCAATAACTTGGAATGTAGCATTGTATTTACATTACAACTCCAACACATACAGTTTTATTTTTCCTTTTTAAAAATCCACATGAATAAAATAAAACATGCAGACCTGCTGGTATCAGTTAAAGGCAATAATTTAGTACGGTATGTAATGTATCACATTCGGATATTTCAAGCAATATCCATTTGTATAGTTCTGGGTTTCCAAGCATAACTAGAAGCATATATGATATTCACATGAATTGTTTAACTAAATAAAGAATATGTTTGTTTTTTTTGTTTTTTTTAATATTTTTAAGTTCGCTTTATTTGTTTAAACATGTTTCCAGGTATTGTTGTAAATATATTTGACCAGCTATTTCAAAGAGAGGGTCAGAAAACATTTCAGTTACATATGTTCTCTTTTTGCCAATAGGTCATTAACCAAGGCTTAAATTCTTACATATTTATAATATTTGTTAAGTGTCGTTCAGTAGGTAAAACGCCTCAAAATAACAAAAGCTGACATACCTCATTTAATTGCATTTTTAGATTTTATCTTGATTTACTGTTATGTCCTGCTAGATTACACCCAGAAACATATTTCCCACACGTGTTATGTTGAAGACTTTAATTCTTGATCTAATCCTCAATCATGCTTTAACTGGTCTCTGCTTCTTATTTCCTCTATTGCCAGGATGGATACTATTTTTAGCATTCCACTAATGAGAGCTTCTTAATACATTTACACACTTAATACATACAAAACTCTGGGCTTGCTTAACTCAGAGTCGAGTTGGCCGATCCCTGTGCTGAAACTGAAAATCCTGCATATCACAAAGCTTACCAACAAAGTGGACTCAGGTTACCTGCTCTCTACACAGAAAAGATTAACCCCATGCTCTAAAACAGGACCCCGAAATAGGAAATAATAGTTGCTTGATCATCTAAACCTCCGTAAAAATTGTGACATTCACCACACAGGTGTTTAATAAAACGATGCCATTGTGGTAAAGTAAAAAAAAGACACAGTTATTTTAATACATAATAAAACAATAACAGACTGACAGATGACATGGATTCAAATAAATGGAAAAACACAGAGACATCAATGTTTTTTTTATGTCCTGTAACTAAAAAGTAAAAACGATATACTTACACTTCGTATTTCATTGTCCCGTAATGATGTATTGGAGGAGTCCACAACAATCACAAATTTAACCTTGGAGTTGGTTACATACCCATATCTATGTCCTCCAGTTAAGGACACAAAAAAAGGCACCAAAACACAAAACTTTGAGTGAACTAAACGTTTTCTCCTTAAAGTAAAATCAATAATGATATGTATATTCGTAGTGGCTGGGGTTTAAAAGTAAAGGATACACTTTATAGTCTTCAGTTGGATAGAGCAGACCCAGGTAGAGCTCCCTCTGGTCACCTATGGATTTCCCCACAGCTGAGACCTTCTCCTCCACCACATCCAGAGAGGTGTGAACCGTGTAGTGGAATTTCAACTCGTTTTGAGATGGCACACTGCGTATGTATAGTGGGTAGTTCTGGGGAAAATGTCAGAAGACAATAAAAGCAAAACATTTCATAAATAAATCTTTAAGATCTCTAAAAAAAAAAGAAGTCGGAAATGGAAACAGTAGGATAGCCAGTACGATGCTAACATTAGCATTGCGTTATTATCTAATACTGGTCGTAGACAAGAAGCTAAAAATCTCCTAGAAGCGCTTAATGGTTTTGCGAAAACCCCTTAACCCTGTAAAGTACGTTACAACAAAATTATTAACAAGATATCGGTACCTCTTTAGCGATCACTGCTATGCAAACCGCCATGTTTTTGTTCTCCCTGCAGCTGACTGCTGCTGTCACGTGATCAGTTGCATTCAAATGCTGAAGAAAAATACGAGTGTCTAATCAGAAATCCATTTGAGATCTGATTTAAGGTGACAACGTGCTATATTAGCAATATCTGTAGGGTTTTATCGTGGATTATAAAAAAAAAATTGATAAAAATTTGTATGCATTATCTCTGTCTTATTTTTGTCTGGGTAATATAAACATTACTGCGATTTTAAGAGATTCGCTTAACGAATACAACAAAGCATACATATATTCAATATTTCACAACGTTTAACTGACAGTAAATTGAGCTTAAAAAGTATAAATTAAAGTGAATGTAAAATTAACAGTAAAAATAAGTATAAGCTTGTTTCATTCCAGGCGTAACTGTGTTGGCAGATGGACGCGAATGCAACACGCCTCTTCCGTGATGCTAGCGCTCATATGACTTCAGCACAGCAATGAAAGTAGTCTGTAGAACAAGTTTTCTTCTTCTTAGTATAACGATATGTTGTTCATTGACAGAAAAGCTGTCAAATGGTTCATCACCAAACATTATCATCATGCTCATGGATGACGTAAGTATTTTCTGACTTAGACTGATTTTACAGCCCAGCTTATGCTCGATTTATGCAGTTATGTGTGTTTCTTACTTCCTTTATTAACTCTGTGTTCACGTGTTGTTGTTTTTTTTTGGCATATATTCCTCTACAAACATGTGACTGGCTTCCTGTGCTGTTTTTTTTAGATGGGTTGGGGGGATTTGGGGGTGCTCGGTCAGCCTTCTAAAGAGACCCCCAACCTGGATGCCATGGCAACCCAGGGGATGCTCCTAACAAACTTCTACACCGCCAACCCACTGTGTTCCCCATGTGAGTTAGCAGAGACGTTTGTGCAAAATATAAAAGTCACCAAGGCTTGTGTTTCATATTGCAACATTTGATATGTCTATTCACTCTCATACCTTTAGCTGTTTCATAGTTAAAGCACAACTTCCTCATGATGTGATGATAAACATTTCCTAGGAAACTCCACAAATGTTCCTTTATTTGAAGATGAGGTGAAATTAAACGTTTGATTAAACCAAAATGAGTTTTAAGTTAAATATTTTCTCACTTTTTAGTAATAGATTGGCTACATATATTTAAAAACCACCACATGTTACACAAAACAGTGAATCTGATGGTTAACATGTGGCAGATCTAACAACTAGGATAACCTGGGTACCATCTGTTTTTTTGTCATTTTTTTTATTATGTGAAGAATTGTATTCTTGTGTTTTACTTAGGGCTAAAGCAATTAATTGGATTAATCAATTATTGAAATAATCATCAACAAATAACAGGATTGCACAGACTGTAAAACATGCCTTTAGCAGACAGAGCGACGTATTTAGAACAGTAATTATACCAAAATGTAAAAGAAAAAAGTACAAATTTTGCATTTAAGATAAAAAACAACAACAATGTTGTTTTCTGTCAATATGCTCTATCCAGAACTCCTAAAGTAGAAAAGTTTTAGTTTCACCTGGTTTAATTTAGTAAAAAGTGTTCTTTAAGGAACCTTTGGCTATCTGATTATTAATCGATCAATCTAAAAAATAATCTACAGATTATTTTTTTGCAAAATAATCGTTAGTTGCAGCCTTGGTTTGAATAAAGGCCCTTTACATTGACTAACCATAAAATCTTCAGAAATAGTTGCTTATTAATGGTGCCAGAATGTTCATTTATAACAATATTGGATACCATTTAGTATACATTAAGATTTGATTTATGGGGAGCTGGTATATCTGGAGCTGTGGTAGAGTGACAATCCAGAGTTAGTTCTGGGGAAAATTCCTGCCTTAGCAATGTCATATCCTTTTCTCAGATGCTGTTGAAATCAGAGTGCAAATACTCCAAAGATGTTTTCATTCGGAAAGAATAGACCACGATTACCGGTAGATGTTCTATCGTTCCCAAAGTAACATCTCTTTTTAAGATTTTCTTTTATAAAACCATCAGATTTATTTTCAGAAAGCCTTAAATGAGCTTGCTGCATATGAAATATTTTTGGAATCACATCATACTTTACTTGTACTTTATGTACAAGGCCATAAAAGTGTCCGAGTTACCAAAAGTTCTAATCAGTAGGTGCATGAAGCCAACAAAACCTGACTGCCAAAGACAGACCACATAAAAAAAGAACTTACACATCTTGTATTCTAAAACGTTCAGGAATAATTATTCATTGTTAAAATACAACTGTTTAATTCTGTACCTTGCCTTTAATACAAACATTAAATCAAGTATTTTAATCTTTTTTTGCAGTGAAATGTTAAGCAACTTCATTACAGTTTCCATATTGGTGCAAGAATGCAGAATATTCAAATAAAGGATTTCGAAATCTTAAAATCTGTTTTGTCCACAGCAAGAGCTGCACTTCTCACAGGGAGGCTCCCTGTCAGGAATGGATTCTACACCACTAATGCTCACGCTAGGAATGGTAAACTCTCCTCATGCTTTACATATGTTCGTTAAAGGTTCTCTTTCTATATGGTGTGTATAACCAGGTCTTGTTTTGGATTGTTTTTATGCTGCACACAGTTACTGATTTCTTCCATTGCTTTTTTTTCTCACACTTAAGTGTTTCCGATCACCAAACAAATTTTATTTTTGAAGATAAACTGAGTGAATTTTAAAAATGAGGTTTCAAATTCTTATTTTGTTTAAGGGAAAAAGGTTATTCAAACCATATTAGTCCTATATGGAAATAAAATCCGTCTATTTTCATTGGCGGTATCAAAAACTGACTACAATGAACAACTTTCTGTTTGTCTAGTTGTCCTCACCACATCTTGACCCGGTTAGTGTCTGACCAATAGAATTAAAAAATCTAGTGAATGGAACCTGTATGACAACATTATCCAGTGAAGTATAGTATAGAGCCGTTATCCACATTTGAAGAAAACATGAAACTGTAGAGAACCTTTCCAGGATTGGCTGGTCTACCAGTATTACTCCATGAATCATAAAGGAGGTGAAAAAGGATAAACTAAAGCACTGCCAGTCCCACTAACTTCATTTAAGTCAAATATTCACATCTCCATAATGTGTTTAGGACTCAGCTGGTATTAAATGCTGCATGTCTGGATGAGTTTGAAATTTGATCAAAAAGAAATAAAAAGCATAGTCCAAAGTATTGAGGAAATATTAGTTGTATTCAAAAGATAAAAGTTGAATTTCTTAGGTGTTGTGCATTAACCTGGCAAGCCAGATTGATGATGTGTAACTACTCACTTTAGTTCTACACCATATTAATCTGGGACTGCTCCGATCTGGGAAGGACGAGGCATTCGGCAGAACCTTCCAAGCTGTATATGCCTGCCTATCGAAGAGTAGCTTTAGCCAATTATGGAAATAGCAGCAAGCGGCATAAGAAATCACAAAAACTGAAACATCCTGTGCTGCCATGTTGATTTTAGTTACAAGTTCTTCCTTAAACCATAATCCTGCAGCATTATTGACCGACCCATTTTGGATCATCTTGAACAGTTGAAGTTGGACAAGATTTATTCTTGTGTTCTTGTAACGCCACAAATACCCCCAAAATTTGGTTTGCATTTTCGTTTAGGTGAGCCTCCCACCTAGTATAGGGATCTAAACAGGGATTAAGAGAACCACCATCATACCGATAGATAAACATGGTAGAGGCAGTGTGAGAGTTTGGGGTTGCTTTGCTACTTTCATGAGAGACAACTTGCTGTATTTGATGGAAACACAAATTTTGGTCTCTGCCAGAATTTTCTAACTGCAACACCTGACAATCAGCTGGGGACCTTGAGCTCATGCATACTTGGAATATCTTAGGAGAAATAATCCAAAGCTTTCTGGTTCACCTTTTACTGAATAAAAAAAAAAGAAAACGGAAAGTAAAAAGGGAATTTCAAAGTGGTCTAGTCAAAGCACTGCTCTAATGCCAGTTGAAGGAGCTGTATGATTAATGACTCTTCAGTGAGGCTGAATAATAAAAATCTACAAAGAAGGGTAAGGCAGTTTATCTTTAAAGAATAGAAATCACTTTAAAATGAAATGTGTATTGGGGTTATCTTTGTCTCAAACATTTAAGTGTGACAGAATAGCAAACCAGGAAACAAATCTGTAAGGTTTGAATACGTGTTATAAAGAACTATATCTTTGCATTTAATTGATTGCTTATAATTGCGTAATATGAATACATGCTTATATGTTTATTTATTTTCTTTTTGTTTTGTTTCTGTAGCTTACACACCACAGGAGATAGTGGGAGGAATATCCAAGGATGAGATTTTGTTGCCTGAAATGCTGAAGAAAAAAGGTTATGTCAGCAAGATAGTTGGCAAGTGGTGAGCTGTTTTTTTTAAGGAGTGTTTAACTTATTAACCAAAAAAAATTCAATTGCTCTAAACGTTTCAAGACATTGGGTACGTTTCAGTAAGCAGACTCAAATCCTCAACACTGAATTGATTATCAGTGGCCATTATCAGTGGATCCCCGATTCGACGAGTTACCATGAGGACAGGCAACAGGAAGTGCTGCTTTGGATGTTGTCATCCCAATAAATGGCCGTTATTACTGGTTATCAGTCCCATAGAATGGCTTAAGATTTTGCCTCCTACCTCCTAGGACGCTCAGAAGGTTATCACCAAGTGAATCCTAATCCTAACCCAAAGGTAGTACCCTTCCCCCTAGACTTTATTAATCTATTTATGTGTAATCTGAAAATAATTTCAATAGTTCTTCATGTATTGTACAAATTGGAAAGAAAAAATATCTGCATGTTGCAAACCAAAAAACAAAAAAATCTCATATCCTGTCAACTGAGTTGTTTTTAATCACCAGATTAAATCTGTGTGACTGAAATGTATAATTCATTCAAAGTAAACCTTTAAAACTTAGTTGATTTTTTTTTTTTTTTTTTGGATTGGTACACTTTAAATAATGTAGATAAAAACTATAAAGTAGGTCAATGAAACTTACTGTTATCAGTGATAAACTGCATATAAGAAACCACTAGAAGGTAGAGGAGGAACACGCTGAAGCCATTCTATAGGACTGGCGCTATTTGACTGTACAGCTGTATTTTATATAATGTTGTTTTCATACACACAACAATGTTCTGTGTAAAAGTCTGTGTCATGCTGCAAATGTGAGGATGGATAAGGTTGTGGATGAATGTGATGGAATGGCGAGGGAAAACAGATGTGCTCATAAACATAATTATCTGAATATTAAAGGTACGCATTCCTTCTTTGTTAATTAATTCTTTAATAAGATCCTCATCAAGAAGGACATGCAATGTTTGTTTTTAAAACCTGATGTGTCTAACGGACCTGCTTCTGACTCTGGGGAGAATGTTACTATGTTAACTGAAACAGAGGTTAAAGAAACTCTTTCTGAAACGGAAAAAAACAAGAATTTCTCTAATTTCAGGTTTAGAAAACTTCGTGAAATGGACCCTTTACAGGCTAAATAAGCAAAATCTGAATACATTATCACTCCAATTGGGATATCGCTGTAATTGTCATTTTTTTTGTCAGATGACATTCAGCTTTGTCAATATCAGACACACTCCCATCGTAGTGAAACCAAGGAAAATGTGGAAAAGCCCTTTATGCCCAGTATTAAGTACGGTGAAGGATGTGTGGTGCTGTTTTCCTTCCCATGATCAGGGTAACCCTTTTAGTGGTCATTACCCCACAGGCGGTTTAAAAAACTAACAATTGTAATATAAAAATGTTTTGGTTTATGCTGGATACTATAAACAGGTTTCCATGAGTGAGAAAGAAACTGAATGAAGACCAGGAGAGATTGTGCAGAAGTTTAGAATAAAAATGAGCTGCGTCTGATGGTCATGGTAGTTATACAAGGAATTTCCAAAGCACACTTTCTCAAATATTATGTTTTTTTAATTGAATACTACAGCGAAAGCTGAATTTATCTGAAGACATTCAAAAACAGGCACCAGGGTTGCCAGTAAATGGACTGTATGTTCAGTCTAAATGTTTCCAACATCCATTTTATATATGTTTTTTCTATTTAAAGCCACATAAATAATGTTGTAATTACTATTATTATTATTCATGTATTTATCCTGATGGACTTGCGGCATAGAGCACAAACAAAACACCCACCAGCTGATGTTACATCAGTGGTATATATGCTCTTTGTATAGTAATTATCCAATCTAATCTCTTCAAACGTAACCAACTTATAAACTAATTGGGTACAGCAAAGGCATCCAGGTAATTATCAGTGTCTATGCTGAATTAGTGGGTCATCTAAACATTCTAAAATAATGTGAAACTCATTGTACAGCCTTAATCATAACTCTTAGCAACCTTTGATTTCTACAGTTGGATTATCTAATCAGTGTTGGCTGGTCTTCATCTCCTAGATTCCTTATGATAACCACTTTTGTTATGTCATTTATTTTCTTTTTACACTATGGATTATCTGTGCTTTAAGTTAATTGAACTGTTATGAAATACTGTTGATTGATGTCTTCTGTTTATTATTAATTTAGGATAGTTTATGGATCACATATTGACATTGTCCAATCATTATAAAACAGGCCTGTATTGGATTTAAATGCAGAAATAGATGAAAGAATGAGCATTTTAGACTCTCTTCTGTGTATAAATGAGCAGTTTCTGGGTGGTTATGGATGGAACCAAACACAGAATATCAGTCAAAACTCTAAAAATACAGAATAAAGAAATATAGAATTTTCGCAATGCCATAAAATGTGCCGACATCATCGCCACCCTACCCAAAACTGATCGGCTAATGTGTGATTATGCAAGTATTGATGTTGCAAAGATACAAATTGAAACAGCCCTGCATGTGTTTGGTAGGATAAAAATATGTTGTACTGTAGTTTAAAACACAAACATCTGCTTTGTTTATTGAACATAATATACAGATTGGTTAAATGTCTGCAATCTGTTGAGTTAATGTAACATTAGAAAACTTTATTTCCTATTAATTAATTGCACACCTTCTTTGTTATTGCAGGCACCTGGGCCACAGACCGCAGTACCTTCCTCTACAGCACGGTTTCGATGAATGGTTTGGCTCCCCAAACTGCCACTTTGGCCCCTACAACAGCAGCTTCCGACCAAACATCCCCGTCTATAACAACTCTGAGATGATTGGAAGGTATCCTCAAACACAGTGGGCTAACAGCACAGATGCAGAGACAAATATCCGATTCTGTTTTCCCCACCTGACTTGGTTGTAAAGTTTGTTTTTCTGCTCCTCTGGATGAGCTCAGTGACTCCCCCTCCATCTACACGTCCTCCTCTGTACCAGCTGGGCCTGTGTATTCCATTTTCCGCCCATTTGTTTTCCCCAAAACAGCCATATGTGTATTCAGGGTCATTGGAGCCGGCAGCCGGGCGTGTTTTTCGCTTAGCCGTGGGTTTAATCAGCGCTGTATACCTGGGCCCTGGACAAAAAAACACGCACACACACATAAAGAGGCGTGCATAGTCAGAGACACACACACACGCCCTCAAGAGACGGCAGGTTGCGCCGCCTCTGTGCGAGGACACCTGGAGGAAGTGAAGCATAAGAGAGAGATTTCTGTCTTTGCTTCTACGCTTCAGTAGCGCCTCATAACAGTTCCCGCCGCTCTGCTTTGCTGAGACTTCGCACATATGTCTTTCCAACAAAATATTCCTGCAAGCACCATCAACAAGTGGAAAATTAACTTTTCTTGTCCTAATGATATTATCTGGACCAGTTTAAATCATTTTAGAAGGGGATTAGAAATCCATCTGGTACTGTGCTCAATGGAGAGGAAATAAATCAGGCTGTAAAACTGAACAAACAGCCGAGGTCAGACTTAGTTTAGTTGGAATAATGGCTCACTGCAGGTGAAGGGGTCAAACAGAAATAATGTGAGCATTTTATTTCACAGATATTATGAAGAGTTTAAGATCGACCTACGAAGCGGAGAGTCCAACCTTACTCAGATGTATCTGATGGTGAGTGTCCACTTTACAACTCATCCTGCAGCCATTCAGGCTCGGATCATCTGAGCCTTTTTGGTGGGAAAAAAAAACTCTCCTGGTTTTCATCTTTTCAGGGAATATAAAACAGCATGGCAGAGGGCTGTTTCTGAGAGACATGAAAGCACAGAAATAAATTGTCTGTAACAAATTAGAAAATGCATTTTTTATTGTTGCACATCTTTCACCAGTGGAGGTGGATTATTGACTTCTTCACACTATTGCAATGAATCTACATCGGCCTCTCCTATTATATTCCTGAAACAGGATCAAAAGCATCATGCTGAGGCACACTGCAGGCTTGAAAGATGTAATTTATCTCCACGTTAGGAGGATGCCTCTGCTTCTTAAAGCTCATTTTAGTAAGTCTTTGGAAGCTGGAGTGGTGTCAGATGACACCAAAAAGGAGGTTCAGTATATAGCAATATAATCTGCTTAGGTAGGTGGACACTAAATTTGCTATCCAATAGGTGTGTTTTGACAGATATAGATTAAAAATAGCATAAGAAAAATGTTTCGTTTTTAATAATTAGAAGAATCTTTTTACATACTTTTAATTAGATTCCACATTAACAACGTTAAACAGTAACTTTCAGGTTGAATTTTCGGAAATAAGCTGTTTTTATTTTGCTGATTTTAGTCTGTTCTTCTCACATCTTCAAAAGATCTAAAGTTATTTATATTAAATCTAATTCTTTTTGCAAATGTACCACAAAATGGTATCTGATGGCTTCTGTCTAATTTTTTCTCTTTAATTTTTTTAATGTAAGCCTTGTAAAATACATACTTTTTGTATAAAATAAACCAGATTAAATATTTTATATTCATATAAAATAGAATAAGCAGGGCGTGCTTTGGTTGCGGAGTGCTAAGCACACACCACCCATGTATGGAGGCCTTAGTCCTCAATGTGGCCGACCCGGGTTCGAATCCTACCTGTGGTCCTATGCTGCGTCTCTCCCCGCCTCTCTCGTACCCCCTTTACTGTCAGCCCACTTTCCAAAAAAATGAGCCACTATTGATGTAAAAACTAACAAAATAAAAAAAAAAATATATAGAATATCCTACTGAGAAACATATTTGCATTTTATTGTTTAACTGACAAAACCATTATCTAAAAACTATGCTAAAGCTTTGCTAAGACAACTTTTGAAAAAAAGAGGAAAACTTTTCAACATCTTTGTTAGGTCTTTGTTTGGTAACAGTAAATCTGCAACCTCTGCAGGAGGGTATGGACTTCATACAGCGGCAGACTCAAGCCAAGCAGCCCTTCTTCCTCTACTGGGCCCCTGATGCCACCCACGCCCCGGTTTACGCCTCCAAAAGCTTCCTAGGAAAGAGCCAGCGAGGCCGGTTAGTAGTAGATAGTAGATCAGTAGATCCACATGATCTTGGTTTAGGGAGGTTTAACTCCCTTATTGCTGACTATTTAATTAATATTCAACCCTACTAGAGTTACATAAGGTAAGTGAATGCATGTGTCAAAAATCTATGCTGTTCAGTTATGGAGATGCGGTCATGGAGCTGGACTACAGCGTGGGTCAGATCCTGTCCCTGCTTCATGGTCTGGGCATTGAAAAAAACACCTTTGTCTTCTTTACATCAGACAACGGGGCGGCTCTTATCTCGAGCCCTCATGAAGGTATTCCATACTTTTTTTAACTCTTAAATATATATAGTAGTTATGCTTAATTATATTTCTTCTTTTTTTCACTATGGGATGTATCGATTCATTTGGTTTTATGGCTCTGATTCCTCAGGTGGCAGCAACGGGCCGTTTCTCTGTGGGAAGGAAACCACGTATGAGGGGGGCATGAGGGAGCCCGCCATCGCCTGGTGGCCCGGACACATCAAGGAAGGCACAGTAAGCCCACCTTCATCCTTCTGCCAAAATGCGGCTCAGTGCCATGAAATCTTGAGCTTGAGACGGATGTTTTCTCTGTAGAGCTGCAGGCAGTTCTGATAATTATGAGACAGGTAGTAAGAGAATGACTAATTACTCCAATAATCTTTTTCTTTGAATAACTCAGGTTTTGTGTGCTTATGATTTATTTTTGTATCATGTAGGAATTTACATGTTCGTACTTTGATCCACCAGCTCTGTTCATTTTGAGTTGGCACTACTTTTATCAAAACTGCAATTTCAGCCACAAAGCTTTTTTTTTTTTCTTAACTGTTGCCTCAAATATTTCTAGCTGAAATAAATGCCCCCACTCTCATCTTTTTTTCTTTTCTTCCCATTCCTCAATATAACCCCCCCGCCCCACCCGCAGTGTGATCCCCTAAGCCTGTGCGTTCTGCAAATGACTTTTAATTGTATTAGGGGCAGCTGTGACACGGGGCTGTGACGCAGAGGGATTTTGTGGAGGAGTGAGCGGAGGCTGCAGTCTGCAGTAAGCCTTGCCCCTGGCTCATCTCACAGGGTTGTGCTGGGCTCTGATAGCGCAGCGGAGTAGCGAGAGAGAGGAGGATTGGGAGCGTCTTAAGCGGCTAATCTGTTTGTGTGTTTGCTGAGGTTGGATTGAGCCGTAATGAGGACTTCAGTATCTGAATATGCCAGGCGTTCAGGATAAAGAAACAGAGGGGGTGGGGGAGGAGTTTAGGAAAGGAAGCAAGGGGAGAAGTAAAATAGGTAGGTGCTGATGAAAAGAGAAAGAGCAATGGTAAATATAGAGCATATTGCAATACTTTCCTGCCCCTGTGAGGTTTTTATAATTGATAAGCTTTTTGCTTAATAGATAACTTAATAAATTCTTCTATTTATGCAGAAACAAACGTGTGTGCTTCTATATGTGGATATATGTGAGTTTTAAAGAGTTGTGTTGAAGCTTCACTTGGCTTTAATGATAAACATGCTTTGTTGGAGCTTCTGAACTCCACAGATTTGGATTTATTGTTGCTCCATTGTTGCTGCTTGGGAGGGAGGACAAACAAGACACAGGGCTGGCCTAAATTCATATTCTGGACTCTATTGATCTCTGGTTTATGGAGGCCTTAACAGCTACATGCAGGAGGCATATTAGAAAACCTTTAATAAAAGGGGATTTTCAACAGGTTTATAGTTGTTTTAGGAACACAGATTTCAGCTTCAATTGTCAAAAAACAAAACAAAAATGTATCAGTTAGTGTGCAGGAACTTTGCTGGGGGTGTATTGGAATGAGGGAGCATGGTCGGTGTCCAAACGGATGCAGATAGAGCATCCTCCTGGTCTATGAGGAGGAGGATGATGATGATCACTGTGGGTGTCTGTATGAACAGAGATGTGGAAGTGGGTGGGCTGTTAGCCGCCGCAACATCAGGAAGCATCCCAGTCCCTTTTGTTGGTTTATCAGCTTCAGACACACATCCTTACGATGGTGGAGATGGGGATAAAGGTGCCTCGTCCTCGGATAAACAAGGTTACTGCAGAGAAATAAAGGACGTCATGAGAAGGTGTGGGTTTAGAAAGATTTGAACAAAACAGGGGGTGAAAAAGGACTTATGAAGGAAAAAATGGCACGACAGACCCAGACAAATTTACATTTTTGTCATGCGAGTATTTACCAAACCAATTTCCAGTGCTGTTTCTTCCTTTTCACATTTCTCCTTTTTTCTTTAACGCTAGATATTTCTAAGAGGAGCTGAGAGAAAGAAAAATGAAGTAAGGAGCTGAATCTGTTGGTATTTGTGCTTTTCAGAGAGAGTGTCTGGATGTGCAGATAGATCATGGAACTCGCTGCAAAACCTTTTCTGTGGCTACTTCTGTGGCTCCAGAAGAAAAGAGGAATTCATGTCAGTGCTTAGGAGCAGACACGAGCACGCGGGGGAATGCGTGTGCGTCTGCATGCATGCCGGGTGCCGATAGGAGCGCGGCGGCACATGACGCTGCAGCTGCACGGGCCTGATAGCGCTATCTGATCGTGAGCGTGCCGTCTCCCTCTAAGGCTCGCTCAGGAGAGAATGGAACGGAAGATCAAGGATGACAGCGAAAAAATGGCATTTTATCTGAAAATAGTTCAAAGTTTATAAATAAAATAAAGCTTTTCACAGCGACTGGAAGAAGGAGATAAAACAGCAGCTTTAACAGCCTGCTCGCCCAGGCCGTGTCCCATCCCATGCTTCCTCTCCCTTTTCCCTTTTTTTCCCCATCCATTTCCAAAAAACTCATTTATGGGAGGAAAGGCTTTTTTGAGTTTTGATAGTAAGCCAGCATGGAGAGATCAGAAAGGAAACTAGAGGAATAGGTTTCTTCTATGCAAGCATCCTATCATCGCTATTAATAAAATGTTTCCACTTTTTCTTTTTGATTCCTGAGTCAAGTCAACAAGTGTCAAATTATGAAATCCTTTGCACAAAATAAACAGAATAACACAGTAATGTGCATGAGGTTGTCTGTGTACATTCGTATATCTAAAAGAATTTTTTGAATTAAAGAATTGTAAAGTGAAGAAATAGTGATTTCTTGTCTTTTTGTGGACCAGTCTAATACCAGCCACACATTAAAATCAGACAGTTTGTCCCTAATTTGCTTCAATTAGTGACCAGAACATCAAATCCTGAAAAAACAAAACAAAGAGACAATTTAATGAAATCTATTAGAACTAAGATCTCTTGGCACTTTTGTTTTTTAATGCATCTAAAGATCCGTTGTTTGTTTGATTTGAAACTGCTGCATCTGTCAAATCAGTTGGATAATGTTTGGGGTTTTTATCTTTTAAAATCCACAGAGAAAAAATTGCTCACCAAAATCAGGTCTGACCTTTTTACCATTTGGAGATTTGTTTTTCCAAGGAAACACCTGATCAGTTTCTCTTTTTTAACACTGATCTGATTTCTTCTCCCTTCATCCTGATGCAGGTGAGTCTCCAACCTGCAAACGTCATGGATCTGTTCACCACCAGTCTGGCCCTGGCTGGCATCAGCCCTCCAGATGAACGAATGCTGGACGGACTAGACCTGACACCAGTTTTATTAAATGTCTCCCACAAACTCGACAGGTGAATTAAAAACTCTTTTCTTATTTTTTCATTTACTTCTCTCTGGTTTCATCTGCCTTAGAGGAGGAGTTATTTCTGTTACACATCAGGGGCCATTTTTAATAAACGAAAGATCACTCTTAAAGATATAGTGGAGAATGTTCTTTTACCGAGTAGATCATCAAAATAAGTGGTCCTCCTAATTGTTTGTCGTTCTGGGGATTAACTTAAGGCCGTCCTACATGCTTGTCCCCATTTTCACTTACCAGTGGTGAGTCTGACATAGTGAAAAAATTGCAAAAGCTTGTATGAGCGATGCAAACAGCAACTGTTAAACAGAGCGTGCACGAGGAGAAATTGTCTTGTGCATGCTCCCGCACAGGTACCCCCATGCTCCCGAAGTGCAGAGGGCAGGTCTTTTCTAAAATTCTCTAAGATCTTCCACTATACCTTTAAGAGTGGAATGATAGGCAAAACATTTCTGCGTTAAAAGATGGACTTAAACAGGGTTTCCGTGGGTCATTAAAATTAATTAAAAGTCATTAAAATTCATTAAATGTGATTATTTTGGCATTTAAAATGCTTTATCTAAAAAAAAATGTTTATAAAAACAATTTCTTAAATTACATATATTTGCAAATATGCAAAAATATTGCGATATATTTGCGGAAAATAAAATAAAACCCAGATTATCGAAAAGAAGGAGTCAAGGCGGAGAAAAAGCTGTAGAATGGGGAAAATGCTAATTTCAACAAAAGTTGCTGGAAATCGAGGAATTGCAGCCTGCCGACAGGAATTTGCTGTGTATATATGACTCATGGATACTTGTTGCATTAAAACTATTTTTAAGAGCATTAAAAAGCATTAAATTAGAGTTGCTCATTCCTGTATAAACTCTGTTAAAAGTGCCTCACTCACACCTTTAGCAAAGTGTGGGACAAAATCTTTAGTGTGACTCTGGAAAAGTGTTAAAACAGCACCTGGTGCGGTAAAAGGAATTTTAGATCATGTCACTTCTAAGTTTGTTTTTTTGGCCAATGCTGAGTGGAGTTGTTTATGGATGGTTTGATGGCCCAGCATTATTTCCAGGACTGCACAGCCTAAATACTGCTATAAAATCTGGTAGACCTTTCGAAAAACACCCAAATATAAAAAAATATCTCTTAATATCATTTAAAAGTTCTGATTATCTTATGAGAAAGCTTTTGATGGCTTTTGATGTACACAGACAAAAGAATACTAAAAAACACCCTTTTGGCATTTACACAGTGTTTGGGGGGAACGGACATGCTTATTTTTGTTAATTAGGAGGCTCATTTAAGGCTTATTTAATTCACTTTCTAATCTGAGTGATCAGGGAAGTTTTACCAATCACATGCAGGACTATAAAAGATCAAACAAAAACCAAAAATTGGCTTAAAGGAGTTCATTTTGGAAAACATGCAGACATGTTGTAAGTTCATGCATTTGTACTGACTAGCTACGAGTTATTTATGTTTTTTCCAAAGATTTGTTAAAAACAACCACAACTTGGTTATGTCATGTCCAGGCTTTATTAATGAACGGCTACGGGACAATCTTACTGGCCACGCTTAAGTGACGCCACCAGCTGTTTTTATTCTTGCTGATGTTATCAGGTGTTATATTATAAAAAACTGTGATGGAAATGCAAATCACGATCCATTCCTGTTAGAGGAAAAAGGGCTTATAATTCCACCATGAAGCCCAGAAGGCGGTTAGTGGAGAAATTACGTCCCACATTAAGTCCTTAACACAAATTATAGCCGCTCTGTCCAAACAATATGGGATGATCAGCTGTGTGTTGCCAGAGCTAACACGCCTTCAGCTCCCGAACATCCCTGTTGCCTCATTGCCATCCTCTCCTACCCACCTAAGACACCTCTGGAGGTCTCTTAAATACTTGGGGGAGTGGAGG
>NW_015150468.1:1702086-1707178 GCF_000732505.1 Cyprinodon variegatus
GCAAGAGGAAAGCACTTTGCAATGCTCTGCAGCTTCTTTTTGCACAGATGTCTGCCTGTCGTGACAAGAATGATTTACTCTTTTGGTTCAGGATTATTTATGAAACTCTCCTTGATTTCGAAAAGGATTTATATAAAAATATATTTTGTGTTTTTACACAATAAAAGAACAATTATAAGCATTTGAGTCATTATTTAGAGGCGTGAACAAAAAAGGTGGAACTATACCAAAAGGACAAATGGAGTTTAAAGGTGTAAACCTGAGCTCTGTATGTAACTCTTCCCTTGTCCGCAGACCCATTTTCTTTTACCGTGGGAACGAGATGATGGCTGTGAGGCTCGGACAATACAAAGCGCACTACTGGACCTGGAGCAACTCGTGGGAGGAGTTCCACAAGGTGAGCTCCTCTTTCAGCGAGCTGTGTCCCTTCTCTGTTTCCCAGCTCCTTCGTTTCCTCTGTCACATTTCCACTGCTCCTAATCTTTCCGAAACACACCAACACTTTTCCTTGTTGCTCATCTTATCTCAACAATGGCTCATCAATTGACTGCTGTGTACATCAGAGAGGAATGAATATTAATAAGGAGCCCCCCATATGTGTCAACTGGCATCGTTCATCAACCAGTTGACTTGTTTGTTTAATCTCAGGTGTAGATTTACATACCACCATTCCCTGCTTGCTCTTCCACCATCTCACACAGTGTTGATGAAACATATCCGGAGAAACAGAAAATCTACCACCCTAGAAGCAGAAGAATATGATGCCTTTGCAACTATCTCTCCTCTCTGTCCTTAAAAACATGTCCTCCTGCCCCCCCCAGTCTATACTTTTCCTGCTATCCAGTTTGTTTTATGCCCCATCGGTCGCTTAAATTGCTCTCTCCTTCAGGGCCGCTGAATCAATAGCAGCCTCCTTTATCAACTCAAGTGAACTGAAGTGGAACTTTACAAATAATGGCGTCTGATTGCCTGTGAGTTGCCAATCGATTTGCTGTGCGTATGAATGCAGGAGGGAGAGAAAGGGGAAACAAAAAAAAAGCATTGTGGAAAAAATGCACAGAGACATTTGGCCGCTCATGCAGACATGAACGTCTGTTTGTGCGTCAGCGGGCAAGTTTTTTTTTTTTTTTCGGCAAAAAGGTTAAATCTCCACTTTGCTTTCTTGTAATAATGGTTGGATTTTTAAACTCTGTGTTTGTGTATTGACTAAAAATAAATATTTCTCACACATCCATCAATCCATTTAGAAATGCCTTACATAGAAGCGCATTCTTACCGCAGCTGTTGTTCCTGCGAGTTGACAGAAAATACCTTGTTTTTTATATTTATTTCTTTATATATATATATATATATAGCTCAGAAACCAGGTCAAAAAGAGGCTCAGTATTGTGTGTGGCATCCCTACAATGACAGGACATGCTTCTGATGAGGTGACAGATTATGTCCTGAGGGATCTACCGCCAGACCTGGACTAAAGCATCCTCCAACCCCTGGACGGTCTGTGGTTCAACATGACAGCGGATAGTTTGAGACATAATGTCCCAGATCTGCTTGATCACACTGAGTTCTGGGGAACGGACGGGCCAGTTCATACTTTCAATGCCTTCACTTGGCATGAACTGCAATAGGAGGATCTTGGGCCAACCACACCAGCATATGATCTCACTATGGGTCTAAAGATCTCATCTCAGTATTGCATGGCAGTCATGATACCTTTGGCGAGCACATGGAGGGCTGTGTAGCGTTACTAAGAAATGCCACCCCACACCATTACTGACCCATTGCCAAACCGGTCATGCTGGCGGATGGTGCAGGCAGCAGATCGCTCTCCGTTGTGTCTGCAGACTCTGTCCGGTCTGTGACATGTGCTCATTGTAAACCTGCTTTCATCTGTGAAAAGCACAGGGTGCCAATGGTTAATTTGCCAATCCTGGTGTTCTCTGGCAAATGCCTAGCGTCCTACATGGTGTGTGGCTGTGAGCACAACACCCATCTGTGGATGTCAGACTCTCATACCATCCTCATTGAGTTAGTTTCTAAATGTTTGTGAAAAATTTTTTCACATTTTTGGCCTGCTGGAGGTCATTTTGCAGAGCTCTGACAGTTGCACAAAGGCAGAGGTAGCAGTCCTGCTGCTGGGTTGTTGCCCTCCTATGGCCTCCTCCAAGTCTCCTTGTATTGACTCCAGCCTCTGGACAGCACGCTTACAGACAGAAAACCTTTCTGCCACAGCTCCCATTGATATGCCATCCTGGATGAGCTGCACTACCTGAGGCACTCGTGTGGGTTGTAGAGTCCCTCTCATGGTACCACGAATGTGAAAGCACCACCAACATTCAAGTGTCTAAAACATCAGCCAAAAATCAAAGCTACTAAGAAATGATCTGTGGTCCCCACCTGCATAAGCAATCCTCTGTGGAGTGTGTCTTGCTAATTGCCAATAATTGGTCTATTCCATTTGCACAACAGCATGTGAAATTGATTGTCAATCAGTGTTGCTTCCTAGGTGGTCACATAAGTATGCTTTGATTGAAGCTATTGTGTTGTTTACATGTTCCCACACTTATACCTTGACCTTTGTTTATGAGATTTGCATCATGATCGTAAGAAAAAATCCTGAATTTGAGCATCAGAAATAGGTTAATTTTTTTAGGTGAGTCTGATTAAATTGTGTGGATCTTTAGTCATTTAGTTGGTATGCCAGTCCTCTACATCCAATAAATCGAGGTTCCTCCTGGGTTCCTTGCTTGGTATATTTTCTTCCCATGTTACCCCTTGAAATGAAAAATAAAATAAAATAAAAAAATACATTTGGGTGTTCATGAAGTTGGGATGTTTTAGATATTCTTCTCTCCAGCTTTCTGGTCTCTATTCGATCACTTTAAGGTCTTTATCACGAACAGCTACCGGGTCTGATGTTCAGAAAGTGGTTCCCAGGCTGGTTCCTTTTTTTTCTCTACGGGGTGTTTCTAAAACCTCTAAGCCACTAATATACACAACAGGTGTTAGTAAAAATTATTGCTAGTACATTTTCCTTGCATTGCCATAAAATGTTACACAGATTACCTCTCATCAGTATAAACACAGTGTCAGATCTGAGTAAAATTAGGCAATTATGCTGCTTACTAAACAATCAGAGATGAGCTGCTGGGCAGGAGAATAGAACTTGGTTTCTGTCATTTCCCTGTTTTGTTTTCTTTTTTTTTCAATCAGGCTACTAGGCCTCGGCTCATTTGGTAATTTATGGACTGAATGAATAACGACCTGTTCTGTTAATAGGACATCTACTGCTTAAATCATGCCAAGAATCTTCTTGTTGACAACCAGAGACCAAGATTCTGATTCATTTCAACAAGTTGATGATTTAGATACTTTATGAGAAGCTCGAAATTGTATTAAACAAACAAAAACTTTATTTTTTATTATTGATCATTTTGCTTCATAAGAATGATTCTCTGTGAAACACCTGAAATGTTGCTCTACTGCCCCAAAAATACCCTCCCGCCCACCCCCAGAATAGTTCTGCATCTTATCTTGTCACAACTGCTGCGCCTCAGTTTGGTAGTAGCCTTGCTGTATCTGTGCTCCTAATGTTATGTGAGATATGGAGCTCTTGCTGTAATATCTTTGGCACAAGCGACGGAGTCAGACACATACACAGAGACGGCTTTTCACACCGCTCCTCTGGGATGACATTCTGTTTTTACTTTTCTCTGCATTTCTGAACAGTTGCTTTCAAAAGAAGGGACAGGTCTGAATGAGTAGAGGCTGATATGTGTGGGTGGGTGGTTGGGGTATCAGTGCTCGCTTCTGCTCCTCTCTGTTCTCTCTGTATTTTGAGGGTCTCTGATGAGTGATCCCAGAGGGGGGGCAGCCACTGCGCCTTACAGATGAATGCTTTTTTCAATATTAGCCCTGCTCATCAGAAAGTGTGTGTTTTTTTGTGCGTGCATTCAGGCAGGGGGGCAGCTCTCTAGGGGGCTTCTGCAGGAGAGAGTGTGACTCAATCAGGCTGCCAGCCTCCTGAGAATGGAGTCGGGGAGCAGGAGCACGGAGATGAAGAGAAGGCAGGAAAAAGTCTTCTGTTTCCAAGGCTCCAAAACCCTCCATTGTGATGCGCCAGCAGTCGCTCCATGAATAACACAACAGATTGGAGGACAATATTGCAAATAGACAGTGTAACAATGAGTAATCAGCTCAGGGTAGCAGGTGGCTGGAAGGAAAACTCCCTGATATTTGCAAAAGAGTGCTTTGGAGTTTGCTGTGAATTTCAGAGAAAAGTCATTTATGGGAAATACCTTAAATAATCAAAAACAAAGCACCAAATAGAAGTTAGTTTGAAGTTTGATCTCGAATTTCTAAAGTTCAGGTTGCATGGAGCATAGGAAAAAAAAAAATCAGCTCTCTGTCTCCTGAGAGACTACAAGGAGACAGACTCACCTTTGCAACCATTTTTCATCCAAAAGTGGGCAGATCTGCTGTTTTCTGACAAATATTCTATGATCATTTATCTGTTTTGGAGAACTCATAGATATTCCTGTCTATTCTTACTCTTATTTTACCAGTTATAACTGTGACTTTTACAGTGGATTATAACAAACAGCAGGTGTTAATATGTATGTTACCTGGATTATATTCTGAGCAATCAGACCAAAGTTCTAAAAATGTTACTTTTGTAACCTTATTGAGAGATAGGAGGTCAAAAAATTTTTATTTCCTTATTGGATGAATTAAAGGTTTATGAAAAAATAGAAAATCACATTTTTCTTATGTTAAACACAGACTTTCTTTCTACTTTAAGCTTCTCAAAAAAAAAAAATGTATGGACATTTGATGCATGAAAAGCAGCAATCTGGTGTTTCCTTTATTTTCTGTGGGATTCAAAGCTGCCCTCTATATTAACAAACCAAGGACTCATTTTTTTCAGGGCCATTTTATTACATTTTTCTGGGAAATAAAAACCAACAATCAACCAAAATCTGATAGTTGCAAACCTATCTATGTATACACAATTTTGTATACAGTCTGTGTATACAAAATTGCAATAAAGTTTGTCTTAAAGCTACAGTGTGTAATAATTACAGGGATATAC
>NW_015150468.1:1709649-1732088 GCF_000732505.1 Cyprinodon variegatus
CTTGCGTTTAAGATAAAAAAAAACAACAAAAAAAACGTTTTCGTCTGTCAATATTCTCTATCCAGAACTCCTCAAGTGGAAAAGTTTTAGTTTCACCTGGTTTAATAAAAAGTCTTCTTTATTTGCTATCTGATTTTTAATTGGTTCATTGAAAATAATTGACATATTAATCAATTTGCAAAATAATCGTTAGTTGTCCCTTTTTCTGACTTGCTTCAATATATCCATAAAGCACCCACACTGCACGATGCTGCACTCTTCGTAGTTTAGTTGTTGTGTCTAGCATGACTTCCCCCCTTTTCCTTTTATTCCTTTTATTATTATGGCCAAACCTTCAATATTAGCTTTAATAAATCACTTTTTCAAAAATCATAACGTCCTCTTTTGCATTTAGAAGGTCTCATGACCTTTTTAATGTACTGCAGGAGTAATATCCAGATACAGACATTCTGTTCATATACATGCATATGAACAGATGGACTTAAACTTTAAGGAATGTCTTGAATCTAACATGATTTCAAACAAAGAATTATTCACAAATTTGCCTCCAATAAACTCAAACAACCTGTCAGCTGCTTAGAAAGATATGAGCCCCTTTCTGGGCTTTTTCAGTTTATTTAAATGAGCATTAACCTTCATGCATGTAAACTTCTGTTGTTAATAAGAACTATTATAGTAAAAAAATCAATAGTCCTTCATTATTTCTGGCGAGAAGAGTTTTGACTGATTTAATTACACACAGAAGGAAAAAAAAAGATATCCATCTTGTTTTAGTGTATGTAAACATCTGCTTCCTGCTTTACATGACATTCATTTGATTGAAAAGATTTAAACGTTTAAAGCTTATATTAAAATATCTGTAGTGTAAAAATTTACATTTAGAAAAATTACAATGCAAAAAAAAAATAAATAAATAAAATCTTATCCTTAGACTCTGAGTAATCATTACTATTAATTGTGATTGAAGTTGTGAGCTGAATAGTTTTGCTCATCTTGTTCCTCTGCTTCCATGGGGACCTCCCTGTTTAATCCTGTGTGTGTGTGTGTGTGTGTTTTGTCCGTGTCCTTTAAGGTCCCCCAGCTGGACTAGCTGCCTGGCCATCATTAATCTCTGTCACCACCTAAAGAGCCACTTAAGATGATGTAGGACCTGTCTGCACACATACCTTCACTACCCTCACAGGGTGTGATGCAGCAAAGAACACACACAAACAAAGCCCCCAATCAAGCCCAGATAACTAAAAGTATGTCTCCTTATGATTTGTAGTAATTCAGAAGATAATTTAGAGCTTTTGTTGTTGCTTTTGTGTTCTGATGGTAACTGCAGCCCGATCCTGAGGAACCCAGCGTAGGTCATCTGTTCAGGGTGATATACAAAGGGTGAGCAGCCATGTGGCCCTATATTTCTGAGAGCTTCTACCCCGAGATTAACACGTCCCACTTTCTCACCACCCACCGTCAGCTCCTGTCCCAGGAGTCCCTTCCCCATCCATGTCGCAGCCCCCACCGTCACACCGCAGGGGCAGCCCCTGCATCGGCCTGGCCTCATCTGCTGCCTGCCACCAAGCTCTCGCATCTCCAATCAATAGTCCTCACTGAAGTGCTCAATTTCCACTGGGGGTGGAGAAGATGGCGGAGGGGAGGGGTGGGAAGGACAGATGTATTTGATTGTCTCCTCAATTCCCCCACCTTCTGCTACGGTGTGCTTGTTTAGAAAGTGTGTGTGTGTGTGTGTTCCTGCAGTAGTGTTATGAATCAGTAATCAGAGCGGTGACACACCTGAGCAATGCCCTCATCCCCCTTGGGTGCCATACATTATAAATCAAAAGAGTGAATTTGCATAGAGCCTGTTTATTATTCCAGATTTCGCCTCTACAAAAGTAAGCTAAGGGTTCTAATCATGATAATGAGCGGTGCTGACTGTGAGCTTTTCATTAGTTGTATGCAGAGAGGGCACAGGGAATAAATGATATTATTAGTTTTTGATTTAGAGGACTGCACTGTGAGCTTTTCTCCTGCACAGACAAAAACAACAGAAAACTTTGAATATCATGCAACTTTCCGAATGAAGTCCCACGCTGTACCTGTAACCCTGTTCTTGCGCGGGTCTGGTAAATCCCCATGGAGAGAGAAATGCCAAGAAGAAAAAAATAAAATCCACAGACCGATATCAGAGAGGAGCATTTTGGATTTGCTAGATAACTTTTGCAGTTTGATATGAATGTATTTTCTTTTCTTTAACCAGCCTGTTTTCTGCCTAAATCATAATACAGTGGGGCACACAAGGGGAGAGACTAATTACAGCCAGCCCACTACCAGCCAAGTAATTGTAGGCGAAGTAAAGAACAAGTATCAAGGAAAAGGAGCAGGTGCTTGCTGATGGAGGAAGCCTTGCTGCCCGGTGGGAGATCTAAGAGGGGAGGGTAGGTGTGAGCTGGACAGGGCCTGGGGTTATTACTCTAATTGACACTTCACCTCACACACATGCACACGTTCCCCAGGGGCCAATCAGAGAGCCCCGGCTCTGCATTGGAGGGATGGATGGGAGGCTGGCACAGGTGCTGCCAGCGAACGTATCAGGGGTGTAATTGCACTGCTGATATTTGTCTATCCCCGTGTCACGCCACCAGACGCCAAACCCCCCCAACCACAAACACACACACAGCCCATTAACCCTACAGGTCCTATTGAGAGCAGCGTTCCTTTGAAAGCCTTCAGGGCCCCTGTGTTTTACACTCAGAATATAATAATGCACAGAGGTGCTCACGCTCACTGGTGTCCAACAGTAGTAATTGAGAGACAGGGGATGTGATGGAGGTTACATAGTTCACCCTGCTGAGTGTGCTTTACCAGAGTTGGCCAGAGTACAGTCTGTGTTTATGCATTTCTCTTTCAGTACTTTAATGGTGGGGAGGGGGGGTTGATATGAGTTAAGCTGTCTCATATATATGTAGGTTTGTGCGTCTTTGACAAACTATACAGGCCAAAGAGATAAAGGATCCAAATACTTGCGTGTTGATTGGAATAAATCAAAAATCCGGCGTATTTAATTGCACTTGTCATCCTTACATCTCGCTTTTTATACTTCTTTTGCATGAAGCAGTTTTACTGAACCTCAGTTGGCCTCGGCAGATCTGAGCCTCCTTCTGCTGGAGGTTTCTTCCTGTTAAAGGGGAGTTCTTACTCTGCTCTTACTTCATGCATGTTTGGTGTGAGGGATTGCTGTAGAGTCAACGTCCCAATGCAAGCAACTGTCTGTTGTTGCTAGATGCTCATCCAGGAGGAGTGAATACTGCAAAGTCAGTGACTTGATGCAATCAATTGGATGAAAATCTTTGAGGCAATCAATCGGTATGATTTTATTAAATGGTTAATATAGCTTGAACATAGTTTTGAAAATCATATATTATGTCTTCAATAAAGGTACAAACATCTGACAGATTAATTTTCCATTTCCATTTTTTCTTTATCTTAATTCTTTATCTTTGGGTGTTTTGTCCCAAGTTAATGAAAGTGTTTATGGGCATTCTAAGAATAAGGACTGGTTATGTTTTTGTTCCATCCATATTCTCCTGCTTAGTCCTTGTAAGGGTCATGTTGGGGCCGCTACGCATCTCCGTCAGTCAATGGACAAGAGGCATGGTACACCTTGGACATGTTGCCTGTCTGTAGCAGGGAAACACAGAGACAAACAAAGACACACAACTAAGGATAATTAACGTAACAAGCATGTTTTTGGACTGCAGGAGGAAGCCGTAGTACCCTGAGAGAACCCACGCATACACAGGGAGAACATGCAAAATCCATGCAGAACGATACCCGGGTCAAGAAGTAAACCAGAAAACCTTCTTGCTGTAAGGCAACAGTGCTAACCACTGCAACACCGTGCAGCCCATGTTTTTTGTTTCCATTTTGTAATCCTGAAATCATCCAGACATAAGTTGCAGAGATGCTCCTAACAGTTTGCCAGGGATCATCTCTGATTAGTGATTGAAGGTCAAAAACAGGAAAATTTAGTATTTTGTCCAGGGCATTAAATGCATCAAAGGAACGATTCGAATGAGAGCATTTAAAGGAATATAATTATATTCTATTTGATATTAACACTACCAATCCACAAAGAGCGTTTTTTTTATGTCTTGTGTTTGGATTTCAGTAAAATCTGGTTTGAATCCAGTGACTCCTAATACTGTACACACATCTACAAAAATTCCCCCAAAATGTTTTGAGGATGGTTTCTAAATAAGATGACATTTTAAATGACAAATATTTTTTGTAAAATATAAAAGAAGTTTGTCATTTTTATTTTATTTTTTTATTTTATTTTTTGCATTCTAGTGAATGTGATCAATCTCATTTAGCTTAAGGGATCAAAATTAACAGAGAACTTACTAAGGTTAAAAATTGTTCCATGGAGGTGTTAAAACAGTTATAGCAGGAGTAAATACTTGTATATTAAAAAAAAAAACTCCCACAATAACAAAAACTATAGGTTTCATTAAAGTTGTTCTGCTATAAAAGGTGACTGGGAGGTCATCTTAACTCGGGAGGAGATAAAAGGCCTTCCAAAAATATACAGTTTGTGCTCGATAAGTGAAAACTGTTGTGTCTCCCTTATGCCAATAAGCAATGAACCTGCAGGACAGAAGCCAAAGAAAAGCAGGCTTGGCTAAAATCTCTATAAACAAGGACAATATGTCATGATCTGATTAAAACAAATATAATGTAATTTCATTTCATCATTTCCAAAAGGTATTTTTGGCATGGAACCTACATTAATCATCATCAAAAGAACAGCGTACCCTATAGAACATGATGGCAACATCATGATCTGCCGTTACTTTATTCAGCTAGTAAGTAAGTAAGTAAGTAAACTTTATTTGTATAGCACTTTTCACAGACAAAGTCACAAAGTGCTTCACATGATAACATAAAAACAACACAAGTAAAAACAGATAAAATGCAATAAAAGCTATAATAAATAAGGGAATTAAACAACACGCTATGTGCTTTGGAAGGCTAGTGAAAACAGGTGTGTTTTTAGCTTCAGCTAAACTTTTTGTTCCAGTTTTTCTAAGTCGCTATTTGTTCATTTTTCCAATCGCTTTATATTTACATACCCGTTAATGCAGTTTTTAAAGCATTTCATTCAAACTACAAAACCTATTTGTTAATCTACTTAAAATGGATGATTTATTCCTCAGAAGCAAGTATACACATCAATGAATTTTTAGTGTCGTTAAATGAAAAGTACTGACAAAACTGCTGATCAAAAAGATAGTCAAATGTCTTTCATATTTTATTTGTGACAAGTTTACTCGATAAATGTTTTCCAATAAAAAAAAATTAAAATAAAAAGGCAGATCTTGGTGACACTACCCGAAGATTATAAGGCAGCATTACAATTTGCACAGCCTTTTAAAACTACAATAAAGTTATATATTACGGTATTTAACAAGCCTGGAACACCTCCCTTGGAAGGAGGCCCACTCTCAGCCCACTTTAAGCTCCCCCACTGGAGCTGAAGGAGTTTTCTGGGGAGAGAAGTCTAGGACTCTCTGCTGAGACTGCGGCTTTTTGACCCGTTCCTGGATAAGTGGAAGATGACAAGTATGTCTCAATGACTGGAAGTTTCAATGTTTTATACATAACATAACCATGAAATTGCGTTATTTCTCCTAGATTAAAATACACTATCATAGTAAATTAAAGTTGCAACGCATTTTGGTTATCTTTGTTATAGTATTGGGAAAAGATAACAAAAAAACTAATGCTTAAACTGTTTTCTGCTGATCAGGTCTCAGCAAAAACTTACGGTAGAAACAAGGTCAGAAGAAAAAGCCTGATTGTTTTATCTCTGATGATAACTGCTGCTGTCATGATCTGTTTGATATGTGCTTACAGTGTTTTATCCAAGGAGTACCAAGATGTTCTGCAAAGCGTCTCAGCAGTTGTGCAGCAGCATCAGAAGACTCTGGTGCCTGGCATGCCCCAGCTCAACATGTGTGACCTGGCAGTGATGGTGAGAGCCAAGCTACCAAAGCAAATGCATCACTCAGTAGGGGCTCATCCAAGTCTGTCTGTGCAGATAAGGTTTTATGTAGATGATGGTTAACCTGAAGGGTTGACCTTTTTAAGCATTTTATTTAAGATGTTGTCGCTTCTGGTTACACAGAAAGTAACATTCTCAAGGCTCCTTTTTTCTAATAAGCGAGAAAGAATTTAATGATTGAGAATGTCTTAAGCTCTAACATGTGCAAATATGAAGCGAACCAATCATAGATTTTTTATTAAGGAGTTCTTGCTTTGCAGTAGTTGATGATTTCATCAGCAGAATCAGAGTCTTTTGTCTGGTTGTGTTCAGTGTTTTTGTGAAGAATTCTGTTTTAATGTCATAGAAAAGACCCTGAAGTGAGCAGTTTATTCCTATAAGGCTGCCAAGGTCTTTCCTCTTCCTTATTTGTTACGTAGCAGAGCCCTCTTGTGGTCAGTACAAGATCAGTAATCTCTTCCTATTGTTTTGGTATATTTGATATGACTGCTGTAAATCAGTAGAATGTATCATTTTAAAGAATGTATTTCTCATTCCACAAACTGTTTCTTTTCATGAGTAAAACAATGAAGATTGAGTTTCATTATGGCCTATAATTAAAAATAAGCACATCCAGAAATAATTTCTTTATAAAAGAGTTCTTCATATTCTCATTTATTTTCTTTAGGTAAGTGAACGTTAGATGTCCATTCTGTTTATACAACTGCAATGTAAACAATTTTCTATATAAATGTGAACTTAAATAATTCTCAAATTAACAAACATTTGAAAGTATACATTTCCACATTTTGTTTAGACTTGCAGTGGAAAGAGAGTAATGCCCAAACACACACTTTGATATCCACCAAAAAAACAAAAACATAATGGGAATTAACAGCAGATAAGTGATGTGGTTCTCTGTGCCAATAAGATGCATCTGAAATCCAAACTGTCTAAAGATTGATAAGTTAATTTAAGGGTTTTGTAAATATTCTGTTATTGTTGTTACTGTTCCTTTCTGCAGAACTGGGCCCCTCCTGGCTGTGAGAAGTTGAGAAAGTGTCTGGAACCACCTAAGTCTTCACCCTGGAAGTGTGACTGGCCGCATTGAGATAAACACCCTGAAGAAGACGCTGAGCTGGAAAAACAAAACCTGGAGATGTACCTTTCAGCATTTAATGAACAACTTATTTTTACAGAAGTATGTTTTTTAAAACTTTGCAAAATCATTCTTATTCAAAATTGTGGAAAAAGGTACAGGATGAAACTAAGGGATTAACTGATCTGAAAGGGATGATCTATTTATGCTGATTGAGTTTAAACAGATATTGTGATTCAGTCTTCACACGTTGCACTAAACAATAAAGATTTGATGACAGTTTCTTAATGATGCATGATGAATGTTCCTGAGAGCTGTGAAGTAAGAGACATAAATGGCCTCAAATCAAAGCTGTTTTTTTCATTTTCTCCTCAATGATTTAGTCTGGTCCTCTCTTGCTTTGACTGACGTTTCCATAGTAAATAAGTAAGAGAAGTTTATTTTGATAGTGCCTTTCACAGAGAAGAGGATGTCACACACAGGAAGGAAATAAGATAAAATACAAGAAAGTTAAAAACAAAGAACAAAATATAAAACAGTAGCATTAAGTTTTGGTCTTAAAACATTTTAATGAAGTCCAACATAGAAGTAAGCGGAACACCATCAAACCTCAGCCAAAAATTATTTTTAAAAACAAAAAACAACTTACTATACTATACTATACTATACCACCTTTATCTATAAAGCACTTTTTCTTAAACATGGTCATCAAAGTGTTGTACATACAATTAGGAATAACATTCAATTTAAAACAGACACGTAAAAAATAGACTAAGATAGAAATAATAAGGGTCAATGAAACATGGGTTAAAGCTTAAAATAGGTAAAATATAGAATCAAGCTCTCAGAAAGTGCATAATGCTTTTGCAAAGGGTGTGTTTTAGGGAGAGTCTTAAACTAGTATTTTAAGCTAAAATGATGAACCTGATACTTATTATAAGAATAATCGACTTTCTGTTTTTTGCAGTATAAACAATTTAACTGCTCTAACTGGAGGAGCTTTGGGCATCTCCAGACTAAAAACAGTCCAACGCAGACCCTTCTAACCTGAGTCTTTTCTTTTGTCTTCCTATTATGAACAATGAATTTCTTACCTCTTTACTAACTGAATGATAGTAATCCGTGTATCATTCGTTCTATTTTCAATTGACAATCAAAAAATAAAAAATTGACTGGTTATTTTGTTTTTTATGGTTAAACCAACAACGAAAAAAGGATTGGGTTTTTCATATATCAATTCTAAGCTCCGATCAAGAATACGAAATGGAAAAACGGACAGCAACGCAGAATTTGATTTTAATATTTAATCGGTACAGTTTACGTGACCCGGAAGTTTGGTGGAGCGTTAGCTAAAAAAATTGGCTTACCCCTACCACGTTCGATCAAGCTGCACCAGATAAGGCAGTCGGACCCATAGATATTATGGATATCTATGGGTCAGACCTATGGTCAGGCCATGGACAGTTACGTGTTATTTCGAGGATCCAAGCGTGTGACTCTTAAAGAGGAGGACATGACAACCGAGAAAATCAGCATGATTTTCCAGGTATAACTTTTTTCTTAAAATTTTTCTGTGCACTGTACTTTTAACTAGCAACAACAAACAGCTTCTCGATCAACATGTGTGTGGTTCTAGCGTCGCCATGGTAGCCACTTCATCACCCCACTGCTGCTCAAAGAGCTATTTCCGGGTCACGTAAACTGTACCGATTAAATATTAAAATTTAATTCTGCGTTGCTGTCCGTTTTTCCATTTCGTATTCTTGATCGGAGCTTAGAATTGATATATGAAAAACCCAATCCTTTTTTCGTTTTTGGTTTAACCATAAAAAACAAACAAACAAAAAAACAGTAAATTTTTTATTTTTTGTTTTTTGATTGGCAGTTGAAAATAGAAAGAACGAATGATACACGGATTTATAGTGATTAAAGTAAAGGTTGTTTTTGTTTTGTATTTTTTTACTATCGGGGTGACATCATCTTTAACGGAGGATAAGTGGGTGTGGAGAGTGGTGGATATTAGGGTAGAATATGCAGTACTGCAGAAAAAAACATTAAAGACTTAGTGCAAAAAAAGCCACGACATCTGACAGAGTCTGTTACTACAGGCTGAGAGCAAATGTGGTTGGATTGTTGGGAACAAAGCAGAAATTATGTTGGGTTTTGATACAAACTTGATCCTGCTGAAACCAACATGACATATACTCAGTTTGGTTGTCAGTGTGAAAAGAGAAGTTGTCGCCCAACAACCCAAAAAGTGATCTTTTTCAAGCAAGGTTAAGTTTGCAGCTAGTCACATGAGCCAAGTAAAAGAAAAATGACATAAATGTTGTTTATTACTGTCTAATATACTAATTATATCAAATTATTTAGACATTATCAAATATGTTTGGATACACTGCTTTAAAACTTCTTATCATGTGTTGTTTCCTCATATATTTTCCATCTTGGTTAAACTGATTATGCAAAGAAGATTGAATAGAGAAGAGCAGGAAATTACACAATGTGAGCTTAAACTACTAAAAAAAGTCTCCAGTGTGTTGTTTCAACAGATTGCTGTCCAAACTAAAATAAGTTTGTTATGGATTAGGATGAGGAAGGACCGCATAATCTAATTTGCATTAACAGTAAAAGTCAGGTCTATTAAAAGAAACCACAGAAACTGCAGACAAGATGAGACCTTTCAGTCTGAGGGTGGCCTGTGCTCACTGCCCGGCGCCGTTGAGCTTGATCGGCATTTGCCACAAAACACCGGAATTAGCAAGTCCCCCACTGGCATCCTGTGCTTTTCACAGATGAGAGCAGGTTCACCCTGAGCACATGTGACAGACGTCAAAGAGTCTAAAGAAGCCGTGGAGAACATTATGCTGCCTGTAACATCGTTCAGCATGACCGGTTTGGTGGTGGGTCAGTGATGGTCTGGGGAGGCATATCCATGGAGGGACGCACAGACCTATACAGGCTAGACAACGGCAACGACCGCCATTAGGTATCGAGATGGAATCCTTGCATCCATTGTCAGACCCTATGCTGGTGCAGTTGGTCCTGGGTTCCTCCTGGTGCACGACAATGCCTGGCCTCATGTGGAGAGAGTATGCAGGCAGTTCCTGGAGAATGAAGGAATTGATACCATTGATTGGCCACGCTCCCTACGCTCGCCTGACCTAAATCCAATAGATCACCACTGGGACATCATGTTTCAATCCATCTGATGCCGCCAGGTTGCACCTCAGACTGTCCAGGAGCTCAGTGATGCCCTGGTCCAGTTCTGGGAGGAGATACCCCAGGACACCATCCGTGGTCTCATTAGGAGCATTCCCCGACATTGTCAGGCATGCATATACACATAGGGGCCATACAAATGACTGAATACCATTTTGAGCTGCTGCAATAAAATTTCAGCAAAATGGACTAGATTAACCCATCATTTTTTCACTGTAATTTTGGGGGTGGGCATCCTTTGGTTCCTAACACATCACCCAGTCCATATCAGTATAAATAAACAGCATGATTTTTTTGTCCCATTGAGATCTGATGTGTTTTCAAGTGTTCCTTTAATTATTTTGAGCAGTGTATATTGATAAATGTAAAGACTAATTATACTAAACATAACATTTTATTTAAAAAGCCCTCTGCAGAACTACGACTGTTAGAGTGGGAGATTTATAAAAAAAACAAAAAAAAAAACATGATTGTTTACACATCAGTTATTTCCCTTTTCAGCTCAAAGAAGCTTGCATGTTACAGGAAACAGACAAACGCGTCCTTTTGCAAATGAAAGAAACCACCATCATGTCAGAGAACGACAACCAAAAAACCTTCACCATGGATTCTACTTTTCTCAAATCCAGAAGGGGAATAGTAAAAGTGGCAGAGACGGTGAGATACTTTTGTTTCCTATTATGAACATAAGATATTTTCTGTAGGTCTTAAGAGTTTCAGTCTCCTTGCATGGAGCCAGGAACGAGGAAGTGAAACAGCTGGTAAGGCGGTTTGTTTTCACAGATTCACACTTTGTTGAAAGCAGGAAACTCCATGAAGAGTTTTTCAGAAGCTAAAGCAAAAATGGCATCAAAGTGCACTTTTTATATCAAAAACCCACCAAAATGTCCACCGTGTTACATAAAGAATGACAGGGAGTCCATCTGTATATCTAAGATAATTTATTGAAAATCTCCCCTTACATATTAGGTGACCCTGTTTGTTTCGTTTGTGTGCTTCGCTACTGCCTCCACTCCAACATACCTTGCAGCCACAGTGCTGGAGTTTCTGATCACTGGACTTTTGCTGCTTTTCTACCAACTGAAACTCAACAAGAGGTTCACCTTCCTCTTTTGGCCCATCGTTGTAAGTAAACATTCAGCACACACCATTTTGTGTATTTCGTAACATTGATAGCAGCATAACCTGTTTAAATGTTCAGATCCTGATTGTCTTTATTTTTTTCTATTCTTTAGGATGTTTTCAATTCAGTGTTTGCAGCAGTCTACCTTATTGTCTTGAGCCTAATGGCTCTGACTTCATACCCTATCACAGGATCCCTGGTTGGAGGGGTGAGTGGTCCCTTTATAAATCAGAATTAGAACCAAGTTTGTGCAAGGATGTAGTGACTGTGCTTTGAATTAGCTTTACCTTAAACACATGAAGTGTTGCATCATTCTTCTGAGTACATTTCATCGACCAGAGCTGGCTGAAGACATGAACAGGATATGAGGCTATCAGTGCAGCTGCTCTCTGAAACAGGGGAGGTTCAATGGTGTTAATTAAATCCAAACATTACGTATTGCATTAACATTTTTGAAACACATAAAACCCATTACTACAACTGCTGAAAATAGCTGCTGTGAATCGCTCTGAAATAATAAACTTCGGCAAGAGTTCAGCACAAGATGACTTTTCTGACAGAATGATCACTTTTCCCTCATGAAGAAAACCTCTTCGCTGTCTAGCCAGTGTCAGTCAAATATCCTTAAGTACGTTTGGCAATAAGCATTGAGCAGCCAGCTTCATGACCCACCCCTGCTCCATAGACCCACTAAGAGGTTTAGCCTCATTGGAACTGACGCGTTTTTATCCAGTCAGGGCTCTACTTTCTCTCCTGCTTACCTCAACAGAACAAGGCTCAAACCTCAACAGGGATTTATCATAGAGGCTGGAAGGCAGCGCCCTGATGCTCCAGAGCGGAGGGGAGATTGAGTCAGAGAATGGAATAAACAACTGATTTTTGCACAGCATATGCATGAAATCAGGCACATTTTAGCACATATTCAGTGCAGTTTAATGACAATGCATATTTTAGCAAAAATTTTATGAAGTTCACAGGGGAGATTTGGCCTCCCTCATATTTAATGAGAAATTGCCACTAGGGGCTGTGCTAACAGTGCTCTCACTAACTGCTGTAAAGCTATGATGTTACATTTATCTTAAGATATATTATTTGCTCTTGACTAATCTTTGATTAGAAGCTTACCTCCAGGAAGTGATAAAAAAAAATTGAGCAGCATCTTCTTCAGGTAGGATATTGATTGCCCCTGACTTTTAAGCAGAACTCTATTAAACAAAAAATCAGGACAATTAATTTATGGAAACTCATTATTGACTAACCAAGTAACTTTAGGAAAAGCTAAGGTGAAAACTGATTAAAAAATGGTTTGATGTTAAAAAAAGATATAACAGATACATTAGTGATAAACGTTGGCCCTAAACTAGATTTAGAGGGAACATGAGGCACACTCTGAAAGTGGACTGTTGATTAAGGTTTTAAATGCTTTTATATCTTCAAAGTTTATAGTTCATATTAATCATCATCATCTTATTCAATTATTTAAATCATTTCCATCTTCTTTTTACTGAAAGATTGATGCTTAATTTTTTTGTTAAAACATCCAATGATGTGTTGTCCTATAATGTTGTGCTTCTTGTATCTGCTCTGTGTTTGCAGGCGGTGTGTCTAATATCAGCTGGACTTCTGTCTGCAGATGGCTATATGCTTTTCAAGAACATCACCTTCAACAAATCAAGAAATGAAACCAAGAATCAAACCAATGAATGAAAAGTAGCTTGTTTTAAATGAAAGAAGGCTCTAGAATGTAGAAACTAAAGTTTATCTGTTCTGTATGTGGAGATCATTTCACACTTATTGTTTTTTTCTGCTGCTCTTTCCTACACATATAAAAAACAATTAAAGTCCTTTCTTGCAATAGTTACACTAAATATTTAGTTGTGATATTTGTTACATTTTCTGTTACATAAACTGTACTATGCATTTATTGTCATGCTGGGCTTTAAGGTTCTGACCCACATGCAGAGACAACTTAAGAGCCAAGAGTAAAAGTTAAGAAGTTTATTGTGGTTTGCAAAACCACAGACAGAGATATACAGCTGGGTTACACAGTTGGACCTCAGCGGACTGGTGAACCGGAACCGGAAACTCTGAAGGGGAGATCAAAATGATCAGTTCAGGAACCATAGGAAAAAAAACACAAAAAACAACCCACACAAACTGGAATCCTAACATTTATAACTTAGCTTGAAGTTAAATATGCTGAAAAATGGCTCATGTTTGTAATTTCTTAGGGAAAAAATACATTAATATGAAACTTTTAAAACTAGGGCCGCGCAATATGGCTTAAAAGAATCTAGTCTCAGATTTTTTCCTACCAAATTAAAGTAATTGTTTTTTTCTCCCTTATTTTAATTATAAAAATTACAAATTAAACACATTACTTTCAAAAACCAGCTTGTATTTTATTTATCCTCTTTGGAAGATGACCTTCATTTAAAGGACAGAGAAATTCAAGCTGTGAAAATGCTTGTTAAAAATGTTTCACAACAAACGATGGAAACAAACGAAATGTTTGCAGCTAGTGATGTTACACAGTCAGCCAGTTTATCAGTTAGAGATACACATCTAGGAACAAAAAGTGATGAACTCATGTCACAATGATCTATGGAAGCCCTAGAAATGCATTAGAGAAAAGGAAAATCCAGATTTTCCAAAAATTCTATTGCATAAATAGAAAATTTGATTGATGGATTTTATCAGTTAATCACCCAGCACTATTTAAAACTCAAGGAAATTTAGAGAATAATATGACAACAAAAAGAGATAGAGATGGAGGTAAATGTGATTTAAAATTAAAAAATGGGCACTACAATAAAATGATTTGCTGTGATCCAGTCATTCAACAAATTAACGGGCGATGCTGACCTCCTTTATCATGTTTGGGTTTTCAAGATCAGTTTTGGATTCTTAGCATGGCACAACCATTGACAAATTATCAATGTTGCAGTTATAAATGCATAGATTGTTAAGAAAAGGGATCAAAAAGTCGATGCTAGGATAAAACATTGTGCTGCAAGCATGAACCTTCTATTGATCCTTCCTTCACCAGAGGAGGAGGTGGCATTTTTAACTGCTCTTCATTGATCTCTAATCCCACTTGTAGGTTAAATTGCTGCTGTGCTTAAAAAACGTAGGAGACAACAAGGAGCAGGCAGTGATTTGTCATATGGTTACTGTGTAAGTTGTTGGCTGTAGAGCACCATGAGAGCAGTTCAAGGCCCTCAAAAAAGGGCCGACTAGAGTACAAGGAGGTCACAAATTTAGTTGTACATTAAATATCATGTAATTTAGCAAATTTCTATTTGATAAAATGTGTTCAATGCAAAATGTGTATCTTCAAAGATGGAAAATGTTCATTTTAATATGAGTAGGGCACACCTTTCCATTAAACACGACTAAATACAGCAAAGGTTTCCGAAGAAGCCCACTTAAAGAGAAAAGTAACAATTTTTGTGTGCATGATTGTCCATGAATGCTTTTAATTAGCTAACTTCGGCCATGCGTGCAACATGGATACAACAGAACCTGCTGAAAAAAGAAAAGAAAAAAAACATCTACTTCTCAACTGAATATAGACAAAGTAAAATAATGAGAGAGGAGAAGCATTGATGATTTCTTTTGACATTTACTATAAGCTAAGCATAGAACCGATTTTATGTTATTCTTTGCAATTTGTAACAAACATACAACATGTACAACATAAAAATGTCTAAAAGACATCCAAAAAAAAAATCACATCTAAAAGATTCAATGAATGCATGTGGGTTGTCTTGTACCAGCTGCATTTTGGGGAAGAATTAAATTGAAGCTATGCTGCCTTGGATTAGCAGAGTTGGGTAGTAGCTACTTACATTTACTTACTTGCATGTTCTTAAGTAAATTCTTGACTTCTAGGAGTATTTTTATATTACCATAGCTTTTACTTAAATTAGTATTACTATGCTTGGGCGCTGTGGTGGTGCAGAGGTGGTACAGACACTTTGGTCCTGGATGCAGCCATCGCAGGTTTGAGACCTGACCAGATTGCCTGGATGTCTCCAGCCTCTCTATATTCCCATTTCCTGTCTACTTGCCTTCAAAAATAACCAAATAAAGGCATCTAGTGCCTAAAAACAATCTTTAGTATTACTTCTCTTGAGGCAATTTTCAATCTATGGAAGGTTACCTGCACAAAAATAGCTAACTTATTTTCACCAAAAATGCTTCAGTCAAGGAAAATTACAGCTTATGTTAAAAACCTTTTTTTTTTTTGTGTGTGTGTGTGTGTGTGTGTGTGTGTTTCTTTTTTTTTTTACACAGGTTTATATCTGCAGAGCTCAAACAGAGGTCAGGCTAATATACAGTATAGTTGGAGGTACCTTGTGCTGCTCTAACACCTATATGTGACCTGGATTCGTTTCATAGGTTTAAATATAATTTGTAAAAGTGTTTTTCTTCTACCTGAACGTGTTATTTTACAATTATATTATATATTTTTTTATTATCTTATTTTAAGTACTTATTGCCTAATACCGGTACTTATTTTATACTTTTACTTGAGTAGTACTTCAGTAGTAAATTTTAGTACTACTAAAATTTCAAACTTGATATAAATATCCAGAATTACATTTAATACTCGATACCTTTAAGAAAACCAGACTAAGAAAATGGATTTATTAAAAATAAAGACTTAAAACTATGTTTAAGGGTTGAAGAATCTAAAATGAACAATAGCAAAAATATGCAAAAGCAAGTCTTTAATGTTGTTTACTGGTGTGAACTGGCAAGTATTTGGCAATGCATTATGTATCATTATACATGTGTCACAATGCAATTTATTCTGATCTATCCAGATATGTTAGCAAAGACGATGTATAGCACTTTTTATAATAATGAAGCTCTGCTGCTGTCAGTTAGGACTAAGGATTACATAAAAGTATTTTAATTAAATGGGTGTTTGCCATAATATTTCTTTCCATTCAACTGTATTTCAAATATATACACTGAAAATAATTATGCAACCGCTTTTGGCATTTACTTAATCATATTTAGTTACTTTAACGTAATTGTTTTATGTCCTACCCTGCTATTGTGAAACGCTTGTGTTAAAGAAAATAAATATGATTAAGTAAATGCCAAAAGTTGTAGCATTATTTTTTTCAGTGTACAAGTATCATTCAATTAAGGATATTTAACAGGATATATTCCACCTTACACCCATACTATCAATACCATTCTGAATAAGTATTGTATCTGGATAGACCTGGATCTTGGCCAGGTCTCTCTTAAAAAAGAGATTTTAGATCTCAACAGGACTAACCTGGTTAAATAAAGGCTAAATAAATACTACTACTACTAATAATAATAATAATAATAATGAAGAGAGTATCCATAACTTTTTAAGTATAGGTGTTTTTGACAACCCTATAGGTGTGTATAAATCCATTGAAGTAGTTTTACTCCCAGGGGCAGAGCTAGATGGCTATGGCCACGCTTAGCCAATCATTGGCCACCCTTACCATTTTTCCCCCTCTATACAGATGGTGGCTAGCCTGGGTGCCATTCCGAACTTAGTCCCGCCCACAATGTTTGAGGTCGGGAAGTACGGTCTGGCATTGCTCAATAGTAGAGTGAGTATGCTTGCACAAGATCTGGCGGGCCAATCAAATTGTCAGGGCGGGCTTTATACGATGATGGACAGATGATCAACAGTAACGTAATCAACCACGTCACCAAAGCTCGCTTGGGTGACAACAACAATGGCTGCCGCTGGAGAGTTGGGGTGTGTAGATTCTGTTATTAGGTCTGTTCTAGAAGATATCGACAGCAAATTAATTTTAAAAGAGGAACAGAGAAACGCGATCAAGGCTCATCTTCTTATTCTAGGCGTGCAACTGCACGCTTTGATTTTTGTTGACAACAACTATGCGTCGCTTAACATACGTCACGCACTCCGTTGCTCTTATTGGTTGTAGGTCTATCCAATTGAGTGCAGAGGCATTTTTTTCCTGGTTCGTTCGAAACACGCCCCATAATCACAGCTCTATGGAGCAGTATCAGACTCATATTCTGACTAGAATTGAGTAGGACTACGTCAGGCTAGATGGTGGCAGCAGTAATACTCTCAAATGGAATATTCATTTAATTTTTTCATATATTACAATTTTTTCTTGACAACAAAATCTCTGTGGTTAATTATACACATCAATATAATAAAATTAAAGATGAGTACAGAATTCCTGCTCTTTTCAGAACTAGATTTTGTGTTATAAGGGATAAAGAGAAAACAATGTGTCTCTGCAAGTAATCTAGGAGTCTTCAGGGAAATCATATATAAATATCTTAATTTTAATAATAATTTAAATAATTATTTAAATTCTAATTATAAAAAAAATTTTAAATAATCAATTTATGTAGATATTAGTACTTGTAAATATTATTTTTATGCAATGATTATCGATAAAAGTATATAAGTAATGACAATGGAAAAGATGTTCGCCCCAGAACTCAAACCTGAAAGTATTTTATCCACTATACCTTTTATCTAGAAAGCACGGATGTTTAAATATACCGGTATGCATCTATTTGTTAGCAAAGGCTGTGGGAAAGTATAGTAAGTCTTATCTTTGGCTTGACCCTGAGGTTTTGGTGCCTGTCTACTTCCGGCCACCCCTCAGTGTATATTGGTTATTGCCTGGCCACCCTTGTAAAAACTTTCTGGCTACGCCTCTGTTTACTCCTACTAAGTATTGGATTGTGGTGAATCGTGACATTCACATCTGTTCTAAAAGTTCACTTTGGCTTAATGTTGCTGAACTGTACCAATAAAGATTGTTTCCTCTAAGGGGTTGGAGGGGCGTCCTTATGCAGCTGCAGCGGGCATCACATTTCACATCTGGAGAAGGCAGATGTGTCTCAGTTTTTGGAGCTCTCACTGAATTTCCGCGCTGTCATTATTTCCGTTTCCACATCTTCCCCCTCCCAGCCTCACGCCCCCGACACGGTTTTCTGTCTCTTTTTTTTTTGGTTTTGCTTTGCTTTGAGCCCCAAACATCCAACTCGGAGCCTTCAGCAGCTTGAGGAGAGATTTACACCAGTCAACAATGGGGGACATCGAGGCGCCCGACTCGACCCAGTCGCGCCAATCCGTCCTGAAGTCGGTCCTTCCGAGCAAAGAGTTCGCTACTTCAAGAAAAGGAATGCTGCTTATTGGTGAAGTGGTAAGAAATGAGAGCGGGTGACCAGCCTATCCAATGAAATATGCCGTTACGCACAGGGTTTGGCGCGTTTGGAGAGTTTGTTAAACAGTGGTAGAAAATAAAAATAAACATTTTTTTTGGTCCCATTTGTGAATTTAGGTATTATCTTTTGTTATGAATATCAAAAAGTGTGTGGACTTTTAATGTTTTTTACTTTTTTAATTTTTTGGGGGGGCGGTTACCAGAAAGTAGATCCTTTAGACATTTCCGCTTCAACAGCTTCCCAGCCCAGAGATAGTGAGCTATTATAGTTTTTTTTTTTTTTTTCCAACAAAGAAGTTAATTGATTGATAGAGTCGCAGGAGGGGGCGTATAGGGTGAGGCAGGAAATGATCATAAGCATCAGGACTTTAGGGGTTACTTGTGATAATTGCGCACACACAGTGCTGTATCCGTGTAGTCATGTGATGCTGGAGAAAAGTTATCCTCCCCCTCAGTCACATCCTTTACATCATGGCCTGGAGCTCAGTGTGCTTTAATCACACACATTAGGCTTCTTCACAAAGAGCTGGATCTGCATCTGTCTATAAAAAAAAGACGTGTCTGTTAAGGGAAGTCCTATCTTTATAGTTAGCAATCATGTAAGCATCTGTTGCAGAGGGTTGATGCGTTTGTGGTGCTTGCATTGTGGCTAAGTGCTGCAAAAAGATATCACCTCTGAGAAATCTTCAAATAAATAAGAGCAAAAGCATAATGCATTTATTAAAAGCACAACTTTGGTCATGAGATGTGGCTCGAGCAGGGGCGGAGCTAGATGGGGGGCCAGGGAGGGCCATGGCCACCTTTAGCCATATTACCATTTTTTTCTCTCAAGTAGAATATTCAAGTTACATTTTGTATATATTAACAATAATTAACAAAAACACTGTGGTTAATTATGCACATCAATATACTAACATTAGAGATGATTACTACAGAATTCATGCTCTTTCAGAACTAGATTTTGTGTTATATGCCGTAAAGAGAAAATGATGCGTCTCTGCAAGTCATCTAAGAGTCTTCAGTGAAATCATAGATACTGTAAATAACTATTTTAATAAAAAACTATTAAATTATCAATTTATGTAGATATTAGTACTTGTAAATATCAATTTAATGTAGAATGATGTTAATAAAAGTAGGTAAGTAATGACGATGGAAAAGATGTTTGCTCCAGAACTCAAACCTGAAAGAATTTGATCCAATATACCTTTTATCTAGATGGACATTTAAATATATGCATCTATTTGTTAGCAAAGGCTGTTTGGAAACTATAGTTTGTCTTTATTTAGAAATATGGACGTTGCGCTTGTTCCTGTGGGACAGTGTAGATTGATCCTGAGGTTCTGGTGGCTATCCACTCTCGGCCACCCCTCAGTATACATTGGTTATTGCCTGGCTACGCCTCTGGGCTCGATCAACGTCATGTCTGTGGGTTGAACGGAGAAAAGGTTATTTTAACTCAGAAATGTTTTGTCAATGATACAATCACCTCAACATTGTGGCTAAATTGTCTTGTTTCCATTCATTTGGAAGTGTTACAGACAGAAGACAAACTTTTTTCTCTCTGGACTCCCTATGTATGACATTGTATTACTCATAGAGATATCAATGGTATTTCTAGGCCAAACTGAACATTCTTCACTGTACGGATCAGGAACACTTTAAATTCCCATTAAATTCAGGACAGAGTAAGCTATGTCAAAATGTCTACTTTACATCTTGATTAAAACTGTGATTTATCTGATTTTCAGATTCTTTTATATTTTGCATTTTTTTCTCCACTGCAAGTTTGCCGAAATTGCTATTAGAAGTAGAACTTCAGTTCATTTTTATTGTAACTGGGCTTTTATTACTGTAGCTTCCTTGGTTTTCATAAGTGGTGTTAAATGAAATATGTTCGTTTTAATGAGATATTTTTCAAACGTATTGTTTGTTTTAACATTCTACTGTCCCCTGACATAGGTTTGAATTGTGGCAGAACCTTCTAATTGTCGCTCATCTAAATAAGCTGGATTTACAGTTGGCTTAAAATTAGCCCACTGTTACTAAACTAATATGGGTGAGAGGCCTGAGTTAAGCATATCGCTGGTAGCCTCTGTCTGAAAACCTGCTGAGCAAGCATTATTACTCACTGTGTTACTGTTAGACTGGCTGGTTTTTCCTTAGGTTTCCAAAATGCCATCATCAAAAGATTTATTCTTGAAAATCACTGTTTTAAGGTGTTGTAGAACACTTTTTACCCCATCCAAATCCAATGGAGGTATTGTTTCTCATAGCGTACACAAAGAAAGAAAAGAGTGAAGCATTTACAGTATATACTCCAGTCGTGTTTAACAAAATCATTGATACAAGCAGAAATTGCAGAGGAGGGTCTCACCATCTACCTGGCCCTTGCGTCTTCGGCAATTTCAGGGGAAGAACCTACTGAAAAAAGCAGAAAGTTTCTGCACACTTTCCCTTTTTATCTAAAAGTCAGCCAGGAAGTCTCCTTCCCAAATGACCCCAGTCAGCATCTAGGGCTTCTCACACAGCTCACAGCATTATCATATAAGATAGTGCTAGAGTCATTCTGGCCACCATATGCCAGCAAAGGAATGTCCATTTTGCCTGACCCACACAGAAGAGTGAACAGATATAGAAATGAAAAGATGTAACCGTTATTTAAAACAGAAAATAAAGAAATTAATCTTAAAACAAGGACATATTGGGGAGTGGTTTTAAAACTGCAGAATGAGAGGAATACTGAATTCTGATCAAAACCTTCCCTGTATCTATCATCGTACCTATCATTAGGATTCCTGCCATATTAGAACGAGGGTGTAATTCAATTTAAAAAGCAGTCTTTCTTTAATCTTGAAAGATTACAAAACAAAGAGCTGCAGAAAAAAAAAGAGGAATTTATTAAGGATCTTTGCAAATCCACACAAATTAAAAACTTCACAAACAGGCTCAAAGAAAAAGATTCAGCCTAAGTAGTTCAAAACCTACTGTCAGGTGATTTTAAAAAAAAGTAAAAGATGTGAAAGAAACAGACGCTCAAACTGACAGCCTTATCTGGGCCTGGAACAAGATAATTTAATGGGCCCACACCCAAGGCATTCTGTCACTAGAGGACAGTGATTTGTTATATTTACTATCTGAAGATTGATTAATACTGCATTCTGTCTCCTTCTTTATTTTCTCATACTCCCATCTGCTCCATAGTTTGTATTTTCTATAGTTTCCCCCTCTTCAAACAGAGTTTAGATGATATTCCTGCAGCTGAAATTAGCTGTTCAATACGTTGTTAAATGTAATAATTTAGGTAAAACTGGAAATATATATCAGATAATTTAATATTTAAGTATATTTTAGGTCTCAATTTATTACCTTATAAAGTAATAAAATTTGGGATTTGAAAAATAAAAATGTTATCATAAAGCTACATTTTGCAGGATGGTTTATGTTTCATCACTGTTTTGCTCGCTGTGTTAAATTACATCATATAAGCTGCTGCACTGTGTCACCAAATAAATGCTGGCTGATACCAGGTAACTGGAAACCTGGCATATGTGCAATTCATTCTGAAATCTACAAGTATCGACCTGGAAATCCTCCTGTGGAAAGTGTTCACAAAAGTGGAGGCACATCAAGTACAATTCTTTAAGTTGATCGCGTACCTCCATCCCCTGTCGAGTTTTTAGCCAATCACAGCAGAAGTAGCAGCTGCAACGTATCACATCTAGGCCTGCAACAACGAATCGA
>NW_015150468.1:1734081-1744247 GCF_000732505.1 Cyprinodon variegatus
CAACCTCATCTATCTCCACTCCACCACCAGTTTCAGGCCTGGGGGGGCCTGAAACTATTCTTTGCTCCTTTTCATGCATATCTATCAAAATTAAGCGCTATGTTTCCTGCCGAGTTCTGAGCGCCAAACACAAAGTAATCGTATCAATAAATTTCTCCTATTTGTCTTTTCTCTTCATGTGAGTTTTTCAGATTGAACTGAACAATCTTATTTTATCTGAGTTTTGGCAGTCTGGGTCTCTTTAAGAACCAGACTGTAGCCTAAAGGTAACTCATTCATTTTGCACCTATGTACCTATTTAATGCCCGATGTTATTAGCTTGGACTCTGCAGATATTAAGAAATGACTTCAAAATACAAAATAATATTTTTCTTTCTTAGATTTCAGTTCCTAGGAGATTCCCATTGTTTTGGTTAATCCAGTTAGGCTTTTTTGACATTTTTTCTCTGCTAGCAGAGATAAACAAAATGCTGCAAACAGTCACGATCTCTGACAAGAAGCTAGTAGGTCTTTGCAAATTTTAAGAGAAGCTTCAGCATTATTTAAAGGATTAGGTGGATTTAATGTTTGTTTATTTGATCATTTATGTAGGAATGTTATATTTAGAGAAAATAGAAAAGATGTTAAACTAATGAGAGCTTCATCAAGGGTCTGTTTAAGCCTAGTATAAGTTTTAAAAACAAGTATATTAAATAAATATATCACAGCCTGTGTGGTTAACTAAACTTTAACTTTAAATCCCAGAAGTTATTAAATTAATGTTGCAATTAGGAAAAAAAAGGATTCAAATAAGTAATTAAAAAGCCTACATTAATGGTCATGAAAGGCATAAAAACCAACTAATTTTAGATAACATCTGAGGGAAACTACACACCCTGAAATATCTGGACAACAATACTTTTTCATTCAATAAAATGTTAACTTAAAAGCTGAAAGCGACTTTCATCTTAAGGTAAGGCTTCGTTATGATCTGTAGAAGAACTGATTGGACAGAGTTTAAGCCATCTGGTGGAACAGATGTATAGGAAAATTCATTCATCTAAACTTTAGACGTTGGAGACCTAAAAATAGGCTTTAATATTCATTTTAAGTATTAGTTACTTCTTAACTAACTGAATCGGATCAAATATGTTTTGGTCTTGTTTATTAAGACAGTTGAACAATTAATAAATTGTTATCACTTGGCTATGAATAAATTAATTTATTTTGTAATAGTCTGTTTTGGGGTTTTTTACTCGTTTTAGCATGAACAGGAGCCTGCTACTAATGTTCCCTGGAAGGATTATCCTGTTTCCCTCTGCTTAGAAATATTTATTTTCTACAGGAGGGCAGCAGTTAGATTTTATTTCCCTGCCTTAGGCCAGAGCAGGGGAGCTGCCCAGGACAAAAGACAAGATGGCCGAGGATGTGTGTGATCACAGCGTCTGGGCTTGCTTTCTTTTGCTCTGATTTTCTGCATGCATCTTCTGTCGAAGTTGTAAAGGAGGCCAAGCCTACTTGCAGAGTGATCAACTCTGCAAAAAGCTTCCTCTTTATTATTACACTTTATTATTACACTTTTGGTGTTTTCAAACTTGTGTTCAAGAAGCGCCAAGAGGGTTTGCATGTGCAAAACATTGAGGATAAATATTGTCTAAAGTTTTGCTTCCAAACAGGAAGTGGGGTCAAAAGCTAAGGCATGAAAACTTTTAACTTTAAAGATGTGCAACATATTCTCCTGGGAGAAGATTAAATAAGATAAAAGTAAAATTTGGATGGGGAAAAACACAGTTTAAGTTAACTCTGATCTTAAAAGCAAAATGTATTTTTTTGTTTTTACTTCTATGTTTCACTGGCATTGAGATTCTCTTCTCTTTACAGGCGCTTTCTTTCATATCCTTTGTGTGTTTTGCTGCATCAGCAGCAGCAGCCTTCGTGACGGTCCCCCTGCTGGCCTTCCTGGCTACTGTCTTCTTCTTGTTTGCCTACTCCACCAAATTCAATGAGAGGTTTCAGGGCTTCTGCTTTCCTCTCGTGGTGAGAATTTAATTTTTATTGTTCATTTATTGAATTGCTTAGCATGTGTTTCAAATTTTTGTAATTTCCTTTTCTCACTCTTCAAGGACTTCATGAGGTGTGTGACAGCCTCCATTATCTTTTTCATCATCTCCATCATGGCAGTGTCTAAGTATCCAGATGGTTCCTCTAAAGCTGCTGGGGTAAAAATCTACTTTTGCATCAAGAATATATAGTCAGTGCTATCATAAGGGATTGTCCTTATCACCAAAACTAATTTCTCACATAAGTAAATCAGTCAGACTGGGGGTGGACTTGGCAGACCTTAGACATTTCTTGGGGAGAGCATCAAGTACTCTTAACTCTGAAGATGTGAGGCATCTCTTGACTTTCTGTGGCGAAGCTGTGGTGCATTTTTGCCATTGTGGTAGGATGTTTGGCTCCTCCTGAGTGATGGTAGTCTGAGCATGTGGTATACCAGCTCTAACCTCAAGGTAGGGTTCTTACCAGCGTCTAAAACAAATCACTTACTGAGCTGTTACCTGTAAAAAATTGTGTGCACGCTGGTAAGCTGAAGTAAGTTTCAAGCAGGGCTGTGTAAAAAAAAAAAAAAAAATGTTTCCAGTACTTAATTGATTCTCATATCAATTCTTAAAAATCTTTTTATAACCAAAAATTGATGAAACATTTATATTTCACAGCGGACTGTAACGTTTGAGAGGGCACTTCTGGTTTGCCCTTTTCATTAATTTGCTTGTAAATATTTTAGAATGAATAATTAGCAATCAACTAATTCAGGTAACAGCTAAAAGAAAATGAATACCACTGATCCAGAGATCAAACTGGAATGAAGGGAATTTATTGTAAATCTTGTGTATTAGAATCAAATAAATTTTTTGACATTTGGTTTGATATCCAGCCCTAGATGTATGTTTCACAGGCTGTAGTAAAAAAAAAAATAAAAAATTTATTTTTAATGTTGTTAAACAGCGATGCCCTGATAACATCAGTAGCAATAATAATCAATTATATTAATCAATGAAAAACACATTGACTTTGAATTTCTAACACAGTCGTCTTTGAACTGCGCTCGATTATGCGCATAAAGCAGGGTGTATAGTTTAACTATCACCCTAATGATCCAATTGTCAGTGCACGCCACACTTTATAGTAAAGCCCTTGAACTGCAGCCTCTCATGATGCTGATGTAAAGAAGTTTCATCCTCAAGGCAGAAACCAATGGTGTAGGCTGTCTTAGTGCTGAATCATGTTATCCTTCACCTTAAATTCGACCTGTTCTTGGAGTCACTAACCCGGCGTCATCTGATGAAAGGGGGGCATTTTCAGTTGGAACATGCTTTGACTACAGATTTCCAGCTTTAATAGTTTGTTCATTGTGTTCACATCTAATGTCCTTTTTTTATTGCAGATCTTTGGATTTATCGCCACCATTGTTTTTGCTTTAGACTTTTATCTCATTTTTAATGAGCTGGCTGGCTTCCTGAAGCAAGGAGGGGAGTCCAACGATGAGCCTTCAAGACAGAGAGGTATTAAGACAAAGAGCAGCAAACAAAGCAATGGGATCATCTAAAATTATTGACAGTTTGTAAGACATTAATTTCACAGGGGCACGCTATTAAATACAGATTTAAATTTATTATTCGATGTTTAAGCAGACACATGTTTGACTGTCTTATATTATTCTGTAAGAAAACCCAATAATAGCCTAATTACACTTTATTAGCAGACTCCACCACAGCATTATTCCATCCATCCATCCATCCATCCATCCATCCATCCATCCATCCATCCATCCATCCATCCATCCATCCATCCATCCATCCATCCTATTCATCCAGCTCCTACGGTGAATCCCAAGGCATTCCCAGCCAGCAGAGAAACATAGTCCCTCCAGAATATTCTGGATCTCCCTCTGGGTTTCCCTTTCCTCCAGGTGAGACGTGCCCAGAACACCTCACCAGGGAGGCGTCCAGATGCCCGAGCCACCACAACTGGCTCCTCTTAACATGGAGGAGCAGCAGCTCTACTCTTTCTTGTTCTTTCGGTCATGACCCAAAGCTTATGACCATAGATGAGAGTAGGAACGTAGATCGACTAGTAAACCAAGAGCTCTGCCTTTTGGCTCCGCTCTCTCTTCACCAGAAGAGAGAGAGGACAACCTTATGGACATTCACAGCAGACACCAATACGCCTGTTGATCTCTCACTCCATCTTCCCCGCATTCATGAACAAGACCCCAAGATAATTGACATTATTCAAAATGTCAATTAGTCAAGCATGGCATATGTTCTAAAAATGTTCCACTGACTTTTTGCAAAGACACATTCTTACAGCTCAGATTTTCCATAATTATCCTTTAAATAAGGTCAGACCTACTTGCAGGCTTTGTTACTGAAAAGCTCAAACTGTTAAAAATGAGGCCTTCCCTACCAAAACACAGGGTTACAGTTAGGAATGCCATTGGTCGTATACACAGACAGTAAAAGCTTTAGATTTAGACCAATTTGATCTGTGTCAAGGCAGACAACTTAGGGTTAGGCTTATGTTTACCTGTGAATTTTCATAACACAACCGATGCAGAAAAAATCCATCATATGAATGCTGATGAGACAAGAAGTAGAAAACAGGACATATCGTGAGCATTTCTTGCTGCACTTCAGCTGACCACACTGAAAGGAAATATACTCACCTGAAGGTTTGCTACTTTGTGTTTTTCAGATGACTCTTCAGACTCGGACTCAGATTGAAACTCACAAGCAGGTGTGTTCAATCCAAACTTTGGAAAGAAGGTACCACTAAATGCCATCTATGGAGGAATGCGGGAATTTCCTCATTTCACGCTGCCTCACAGACACAGCAAGTAGCAAACAATCTGACAACAGCTGGTCCCAAGTTACATGCTTTTATCTGAAACTCAAGAAACCTGATGCCTTTCTTATATCTCTGAACTTATCATCAGGTTTAAAAAACAAAACTTCCTACAGGATGTCCTGTTTTATTCACAGAGCTGAATCAAGGGTAATTATTCAAACAATTTGGTGATAATTTGATTCCATTTATGCCTCCTAATGGCTTATAAAGCTGTGAAACAGTGCTCTCTTTTTTCTCACTGACATAACCAACAGTAATGCCTGGGAATGTTTTGCATTTTGTAGCTGAATGGTACAAACATTTTGAGCCACTCCTTATATTTTTGGTATAATTTGCTTTGTATGATGGAGACTTTGCTGTAAATTGTTCAAATGTGTTAGTATTTTTGCAGAATAAACAAAACATCACATAAAGTTAGTGTTGCCAATCATTTCTGGTTGGCTGGTTACAACCTCTGTCCAACTGTTGTATTGTGTCTGCAAGTTTTTTTTTCTTAATATTTGAGGTTATCCAAACCTATTTTTGTCATTTTGCTTGTATTTATGTCCCTGATTGATAATGTTTTTGTGAAATCCCAAGATTCCCATCTGTCCAACCACAGAATATATGAAAGACACTCATATGTTGTCATGTATCAAACACTGTCGTTCAACTTTAGCTTTGCTTTTCTGCTGCATGTACTGAAGGCTTTTAGAAGCGGCAAATATGACCCATGTGAGAAAATGTTTTTTTTTCTTTGAAATGGCGCTCTGTCTGGTAAAAACATTCTCTAAGAAAAGCTGTTAATTCTGCAGTTTATTTACAGCTGCTGCTATGAAATCATGCATTAGAGCGCCTCAGTGGCTTTTATTGTAATGTCAGCTGCACTACATGAATGTCACAGCTCTGAAGATGAAAAATATCTTAGCTCTTCCTCCAAAATGGAATTGCAACTAGTCGAATTCACTGACAAAAACATGGGAAAATAGTGGATTGCTTCTGCCAAATGTACATACTGGCATTTTCTAGATGTTATATGAACGTTAAACGGTTTTCAAATTGTTTTAGTACCCTAAGATGTGGAAATAAATGTGCATTAGTAATGAAGATGGTAGGTCAGGCTCCTTTTATTAATTGTTGCATGTTAAATGTTTTGTCGTTAATGTTTTTTATTGCTTTGTGGGCCTGATCAAACTCTTTAAATAAAAGGATCTTTTTCAATATTTGCTGCTTTATTTCATTCGCCACTAAAAGGGATGTGTTTCAAACATTTCAATACAAATATACAAACTGGTCCTGCTGTTGTAAACCTTTACCAGAACAACACCAAAGGACAATTAAAGAAAAGTGCAAAAGGAAAAAAAAAGCTTCATTTTTACTAATTCTTCATTACAAATCATATCATGACGTGGTACGCTGAAAAAGAAAGGCCTGCCGTGTTTTTAAAATTCAAATAAATGGCCGGCTTCATAACTAAAAGGTATAATGCACTTAGTACGAGTTGTTGCAGTACATGTGTTCATAGCATTAATTGAATGTCATTTCATTAATAAAGGTTAAAAACATAAATACAAACATGATTGTCTTTTACAGAAATACTTAAAAAAAAAACTTTTTAATGCAATTTCTGTTTTTTTTTTCTTCAGTTTATCAACAGTCAAACATCATCCTTGTCCTTCCTCGTAGGGAGATATTTTAGATTAATCATCTGTCTCTCACAGATCTCCTTCCCCAACATGTCTGTAGTTTGTCTCACGGTGTAGTAGAAGAAAAATCAGTTCAAATAAAAACCAGCAGATGGAGCCATTGAGTCGGTTTGGAAAAAGTTCTAAACTTTATGGACATTTAGTCCAATTAGGATGTATATTCAATAAAAAAAAGACCTCCTTTATCCTTAGAAGCAAAGATAATACTACTTCTCCAGATACACTTTGTTATCACCAGAGGAACCATTAAAAAAACAAAACATTTCAGGAATGTTAACTGCTTTGCGCCCAGTCTGCTTAAGCTTTCTAACAGACAACATGAAGAGACACAGCGTTCTGGTTGAGGCAACCTGTGATTCATTTTAGATGCATTATGTGTATTACAACTACAATAAAAACTGTCTGTACCTGAGATACACTTTACTGCCTGAGGAGACTGATCTAAAATACTCATTTAGGGGCCAAATATGTTGCAGAACTAAATCCTTGCTTATAGTTTTGCAGCTGAAACAATATATTGAATGGAAGTAACAAGTATAACATAATCATTTGAATCAGAGATCTTGATAGGGTGCTGAGATAATGGGATCAAATAAGGTCATTATTATGTACTATCACAACAAAAACAACAACAAAAAAGCCCTGCTAGAAGTTAATAAAACCAAGGCAAGCTTGATATCTAAGATTTTTGGTTTTCTAGGAATAAAGTTAAAACATATAATATAGAATTTTTTTCAGTGACAGTCAAATGTTTCTCATCAATCATAAAAACTGACCTTCCTACTGGCTGCTGATGGTAAAATAGTTCACTGATTTCATGCTAGCAACAGTCAGAGACATTTGAGATGTCTTTCTGCTAACAGGACAGGTAGAGGCTGTAGGATAAAGGATCGATAAAGAGACGATTGCTGATAGAGCTACTGTCTATCCCTCGTCCATACGTCACAGAAACCTGGAGGACTGTAGGAAACATGTAAAACTCCAATCACAGTGAAAGGCAAAACCTCGGCTAATGTCACCACAGCGCTTTTTTAGTGACAATGAAGTGGAGGATGGTTTCCTTGTCAGTTTACACCTTTAGTCCCGATCCAGCCTTTCAGGACTCTCAATGGCTACTGATTGACTCTCTGGTTGTGAAAGGAATCCTGCTTTGGTGTGAGAGCTGTCGAGGTCCAAAACTCCATTAATTTCTTTTGCGTCCATGTCAGTCAGTCGCCTTCTTTTCGCCAGGTCTCATGCGAGCTCGGGTCGAGCCTCCATTTCTCCTCGAGATGCCGTGCGCGCTCGAATGTACTCGCTGGTCTGAGCGGCCCCCTGACACCCATTGCCGCGGCGCCACCTCCGTACTGCCAGGAAGGTGTTAAGGCCATACACACCTGTCACCAGGAATCCAAAGGTCTGCATACAAGTGGGAACAGGAAGTAGGAGAACAATGTCTGAGTTTAAATTTGAAGCTAATTAACTAGTTTATTAAAGGAGTTCCTTAAGTTTGTTTCTGCAAACCTGTCAGCAACCCAACAATCTAAAATCTGTTGCAGAGAAGATTCCCAGTAATAAAATGAGACATTTCTAAGGACAAAACTCTTGTTTTTGAAACATATCTGTTTAAGCAGACCAGAAACTTACCACTGCTGCTATTTCAGCTCCAGTGTTGTGGTTGATGCAGGCCAGAACGAGGGAAGAGAGGAAGAAGAAAAAGGTGCTGGCAGCAGTGTTAACTAGATCCTGCAGGAAGACACAAATACAGCAACAGCCCCATCTGTTAGGATCCATTGAGATCATTCATAGAAAAAAATGGATGTAAAATACATCCATTACATTATATTATTATAATTTAATTAACATTTAAGATTTTCCTTGTTTGTACGAAGCTCTGTTTTCCTTTGTGAAAGGTATTTGTTTATTTTCCTTCCTGTAGGTTGTGTCAAAGAACCGGCAACTCATCACTGTCAGGCATTAAAAACATTAACTCAGAGAACCATAAAATTAGCCCACTGTTCTTGTCTCTTGTTGGGTTCCAAGTCCAGTGCGCCAAGAATAAACTTGGGATGATAATGAGCACGCTTCGATGAGATTTATGGGTTTTATATTTCATACATCTCTCCTTCTCATCATCTAATAACACACTTCCATGAAGGTTGCCCTGGTAGCAGGTTTGGGATGCGCCAGGCCACAGAGCTTCAAAATGGCAGCAAATAAGATGTTTGATTATTCGCTTGTCGGCAGAAAGAGGAAGCCAGGGATTTGCTTCTTGAACTTTTAAGATTTTGTGGCCAAAATAGACCAATATTTTGTATTAATGTCCAGAACGGCTTTATATTATACAAACAGCACCTACTGTTGTATGACAGCATAAGAGTTCCAATAGTGTGTTCTGCTTTTTATTATAGTTGCTTAGAGACTGAAAGACAGTCTGCTGGATAAACAGACCACTTTAAAATATACAGAGGTTATATAAGAATTACTGCCAAGGTCAGTGTGGGAGACGGTCCACTCATTTGTGCTGTATCTTGTAAAATTGGTATTCTATTCTATGATTTTCTATTCTATTTTCTTTTAATTTCTATTATTTTCTATTCTATTCCATTTTATTCTGATTTTCTATTCTAATATTTTCTATTCTATTTTCTTTTAGAGATTAAAACCTCTAATATTGTCTGTCCGAAGAACATCCTGGGTTTGAGGTGTTTTCCTCAAACCAGGAATTTTTATGTTCTCACTGTGGATAGTTGGATTTTCTCCAGAGGGTCTGATTTCCTCCCACAGTCTAAAAAAACATGACTATGCAAATGGGTTTTTCTAAATTGCCCTTGGTCATCTGTGTGTGGTTGTTTGTCCTTGCTGTCTTTGTACTTTCTGGTGGTGTTTCGGGCGAAAAAGCCACGTTCCACCTTCCACCAGATGATTATTTTTTTACCTGTTACAACAAATATACTTTTTAATGCACCAAAAGATATCTTTTAAAAAAGAATGGTTCCTATAAAACGAACAGTCCTGTTTAGATCCTGATAAATCATTTCCTACTTGAACTGACAAACATTTGGCAAACTTTGTCTCTAATTGAACTCGCATCGACCACAGAAACACATCCTGGATGTCGTTCTTCACTAAACAAAGTCTATGTCCAACCATCAAACCGACCAATCAGCTTCCTGGGTCCTAACTATGGCCATGCAAACACAAAAGAACCAGCCAAACATTAAAGAAACGAGCCATGCATCATCTCATCTTACACACACACCCTCTTTGCACATATATCCACCCCCCGCCTCTTTACACCAGAGGGCAATTAAAAGAAACACCCCTGTTTTACTGCTTCTCTGCCATGTTCAGTCAGAAATGGGTTAAATGAACGGCACCCAGAGTCCCTCGTGATCCGATGCATGATTTTAATCATTGCAGACAAGGTCTCTAATATGACACATGAGGCTTAAACAATAGCAAAGTCCCACACAGTGACTGCAGTCTTGGTCACACATGAGTCCATAAACCTGAGGAGGGAGGGGGGGAATCAGCTGTTTAATCAGTAATCAATATTTCGACACATGGCATGAAACCCGAGTTATAACAGAGACCTTTGACCATCTTCAACTC
>NW_015150468.1:1744788-1755968 GCF_000732505.1 Cyprinodon variegatus
TAAGGATAATTATCACTGATGATGTGTGAGTTTATTACACCTTAATATTAGCTGCCTGTTGTGTGTCAGAACTGATGTTTTATCCAACAGTTAATCTAATTAAGACAGTTCCTCTGTCCGGATATACAGTTATAATCATCTTTCTGTACGTGGCAAAGATTTGAGAATGGAATGAAAGCGGTGTCCTTCAGCTAAGAACGAAGTGTAATATTTTATTAAGGCAGGAGCCATGGATGTCTCCTCATCTGCTAACTTGTATGATGTAAAATGCCTCTAACTGTTAATCTGGGCCACTGCCTGAGAAGTAAGCCCAGGGGTATGCAACTGCCTTCTGTAACTCTAAGCAACTTCTCTGATCTGAGTAAAATTACAATTTCTATCATAAAATGTTGTCATGTCTCATGGTTATTTAATACATATAATTTATGAAGTGTTATTTAAAGAGTTTGCCCTAGTGATCTCTTTTCAGGAAAAAGAACCGGAGAGAGAAACTTCAAGGAGCAGACACATCTATCACACCTATCAATTAACATTTCCATATATCCTTTTAGTATATTGTATCTCATTATTTGTTAAAATTTTCCATTGGTTTGACGTCTTATTTTCTCATCACTGCAGCTCTTCCGTTATTGAACACATCTAGAGGAAATGCTGTGGAATTTGGCATTACTTCTTATTGCAGGTTTATTGGGTAAATATGCTTCTCATAGACTGTATTTACTCTCATAACTGTTCTGCTGCAAAAAAAAAAAAAAAGATGTGTGTGTATGTGAGGCAAGCATGAGCAGGGTGAGGGTGATTATTAAGATTTAATAAAAAAAAAAAGGCTAATTGTAGTGTGGATGTTTGCAAACCAAAACAACACATGGAGAAATGTAGATTTAAGCCTATTACTACATTATTACTGCCTATTATTTAACATATATACCACATCATATCTACACATAAGATATTTTTTCGATTTATCTGTACTACTGCTGTATGTTTTTTTTATGGTTTCTATATGCTGGTATTTTTAATATTATTTATATTTTCTTTACATTTCAATCTTAATTTGGGGCTTTTTTTTTTACTATATTGTGATATTATTTTATTTTTTTGCAGGAATAGAGAAAAAGAGCATAAGAGTAGATAAAAGTAAGATAAAAGGAAATAAATACAGGGTAAGTTTGGAAGAAAACCTGGAAAAAACTTGAGACCATAGTAGCGTTTATCCTTCCAGTTGAACGAAAATCCAAATTACACAATTAAAGCTGCAATAAAATGAAGCATTTTAAGCTTTAATTCAAATAGAGATCTATATCCAGTTGAATCAGGAGTAGGAAATTTGCTGCTTACTGATGCTTCCCTGTTCTGATTATTTCATCCTAATATCTCTAAAGCTTGATCAATATTAATGGTTTGAAGGTGAACAATGTGAAAAACCAGTAGGTATGAATAATGTGTTAAAGCTTGTGTTACTGGTCTGAAAATATCCTAGCTGACTTTATGATGTGCTTTTTGGACTTTGATGCAATGTGATGTTTTCCCAAAAACAATATCAACCGTAAGAGATATAAGAAAAACCTAAAACCTATTGACAGATCTTCCTGTTTTACTCCTAGTGAACCCTTCAGGACCTTTAAAAGGATTAAAAAGGAAGGATGGATCTGGTTAGCTGAGGTTTTGTAGGACACACCTGACTGATAGGAAAAAAGGAACCGCCCGTATTTCCTGCAGAGCTTGTTAGCAGCTCCCTGTCACTGAATGTGACTGCTCTGCTCTCAGGTCTGAAAGTGGAAATACTCGCTAAAGTGTAACTATGGAAACCCAAACGGCAGCAGCAGAGCCCTGGTTATGAAATCTATTCTCCTGACAGTTACTGCCAGCCACGCAGGGCCAAAAAGCAACATGATGAAAGTTTGCTCTTGTCTTTGGTCTACCTGGGTGGTGGACTTCAGCTGTCCAAACCAGGACAGCTTTTATTGGATTCTACTTCACGTAAAGTAAATACGACATGTGAAAAGTGGTCTCTGGTCTGGACTGCTGACAGATTAACAATTGATGTTAGAAATAACTAGAACCAGAACCCTTTGCTGGTCAGAGCTGTTTATTTAAAGAAAGCATTCAAAGTATGAAAAGCAACCATCTGAGTGGATCTTGGACAGCAGGGTTATGGAGAATTAGAAATAAAATACAAATAAGGTTTTTATTGTTGTCATTGATCAGTAAATAAAAATGATTAAACCACTTGTTAAAATTAGGACAGAATTAATCAAAACAGATATTCTTAATAGGGATTTTAATGTCCAGGTGATTTTTTATTTTTTTTTATCAGAATGTTATTGAACAACAAGCTGCATTTCCTGGTCCTGGTCCAAAGAGACTCATGTTTGATTTAATGGTGTCAAATCATAAAACAATGGATGTGAATGATGGCAGCTGATGCCTATTTCACAGCTTTTTATGGGAATCTAATCAGCTTTTTTGTCTTAGAGTGTTTTCAATGATTAGTTGTAGATTGGATTAGCCTACAGTTAATACAAATTATTTAAAAACTAAAGAATTCAATGGTTTGACTATAGACCCAGTTTAGGAACCATAGATTTAAATTTACTGAGCTAAGGGGTTTAGAAAGCCACAAAGTTCAATTTTTGAGATTTATCTTGTCATTTAGAACTTACTTATCTGCATGTTGAATACTAGTAAACCTAAACAGAAAAACTGATTTTAAAAAAAGTACAAAAATCGATATATATTTTTAGTATCTAGATAATTGGATATAAAATACAAATTCAGCCCTGTATTATTTGTTTGTGTACTTATCTAGACAAGGTGACAGGATCTATTAAAAAAAATACATTTAAATATGAACAAACTGTATCACACACAAATAGCTATAGAAATACTCTATGTTTGGCTTTGGCAGGAATACATCTGGTATGTACAAGTTAAGGATTAACAACACATGTTCAATGTTTTCCCAATGATTTTAAAACTCAGTGCACTTGATGCTGTCCATGAACCTCATGCAGGACTACATGGCTTGTGCTTTGGGCTAAAATGTGATCCAGCAGTCCAGGGTTCTACCAATCATCTCAATGCAAAGTTCACGCAGAAGACATCGCCTTAATACCCTTGTGGTATGCAGTGTGCTATGCGCATGTGATTGAGGAATGGCATAAATATACTCAAGTTCTCTAGCATGAAGTCTGTCTGCTGCAGCAGCAGCTTCAAATTACTACTTTAAAAATAGGGATTTTTATGTCAATTTATGTCATTCAAAATAAAAGGAACTCGGATTCAAATTATCATTCTGGTTTGCATGTCAATGTAAATTAATATATAAAATCACAAATTAGATTAAAAAAAAATCCTTTCTAAAAAACTGGTCTTGATACTAAATAACTACTGCATTGTGGCGTGACCATCAGTCTGAAAGTTCAGTCATGCATTAAGTTTGATTAGAAGCTGTGTTCTCAGAATAAACAACCAGATTATATAAGGCAAACATCCAAACTATCCAGTCTGCTGCCCTCTTTTTAAAAGAGACAAAAAGCAACCCCACCGCCTCTCTGTATCCCCTCTTTTCTTTTTATAATCTCTTTCTGATGCTCTTATTAGGCTATGACCTAGACAACTAGTGCATCGGGCGTTTTGAAAGGCTGAGCTCTGTTCTCGAGCTTGTAATTAGCGAATAACTTCACAACAGTCCCAGCATTCAATGCATGTCCTTATGGAAGATGTGGGAGTTTATTCAAGGCCCACCAACCTCTTTGCTACCAAAGTCACAACGGATCAATCGAAACAATAAATTCTCTCAGCACATTTAAATCCATATCCAAATCATTGAACAGCTCAGCCCCACAGAGGGCTGCTGCTCGGGTCACAGTTGGAAAAACAAGGAAGCAGAACCAAAGGGTTCACTGTCGGTGTCCATTTGTAGTGAAATGGCTGAGCCAGCTTTGAACTTTGCAGATATTCTCAGCATGAGGCTGAGGAGACACTCTGAAGAGAAACCGGGGATTGCGATTTGTGTGACATAACAGTAGTTGTGGAAAATGAAAAGTAACACCTACATAAAAGTCTCTGATAAACAGAATAAACTGCTGTGCTGAATTTGTTTTTATACTTCTCGGGCAAAAAAAAAGACCTTTTGCATTAACAAATGGTTTCATGGAGCCAAAAAAACTCAGCCCACTTCAAAATGAGGTCTTTAAAGTAACATAAGACACAATTCATGTTGATTACATGTCTAGAAACTATTTGCTGCGTTCTTGATCAAAACAATGACTTCATCTGCCTTGTATTAAATTGAGACAAAGAAAACATCTCAACATGAGGATTTCCAATCATAAATAAAGTAATGGTTTAATGTGTTGGGTTAAAAAATACAAAATCAGCCCTTTTTAATTGAGTCTGGCCTCTCAAAGTCTGTAAAAGTTTTTTGGTGTACAGTTCTCCCCAAAAAAAGCCGAAGCCAGAGCCCACCTTCTCTTCATGTTTGAGGTTGAACACTGCCGGAGGAAAACCATGAAGCAATCTGATATCTGTGGTCGGGTTTGGACGTCAGACTAAACTACATCGCCATGATATTCACTGTAAGCTGTGTGGCCCCTGGAAATACAGTTCAAGACAGTTTAGCTACACCCCTGTGTAAAAAAATGCACATGCACACACACACACAAATATATTGCACATGCAAATGCTGGTGTGTAGGCAAATACAGGAACCCTACCAGGATCTGCAGGAGAACTCCAACCAGCTCATTTGCTTACAGCTGACATAGCAAGTCGTCAAACTGTAGGCTCTCAGGAATAATGACTTGCTGTGAGAATCAAGCTTTACTGTCTTACTAAATGCAAGACAGATTATATTGATTCTGCATAGAAGTAGAGCGTAAGTAGTGCAGTTTCTCCCATGCATACTTTAAAATGCCTGTTTGCTTTAGGGTTGTCAAAATAAACAATATTATATTTAAATCAACAGTAAAGAAAATATGCTTTTTGTTTTTTTTAAAGATCCTGATTTGGGCCAAATCAATACAAACTGGGTCACTAACATTTTTTCCACTTGGCTTGCAGCATTCATACAGTAGTGCTGCAGACACACACTGATACTTAGCCCCTCCCCTGTCCACAGTGGTTCACCAGAACGGCCAGGGCAGAGAAGGAAAACAGTGAGCTGCTGCTGAAAGTTTAAAACTCTGGTGACATGGAAAGTATGTCCAGAGAAGAATGAAAAAACGGAAAAGGCAAAACCACAAGCATTATTCGAACGGATGCAGATAAGCCCTGAAACACGATGAGCAGAGTCCGACCGCTCTGATGTTTGAGGGGGATATAAAATGGTGAATAAAGCTTTTTTTTATCTGCAACAGTGAAGAAGTAAACATGCCGGAGAGATTAAGCTAACATCGTCTATTAAAATATTAGCAGCTTACAGACGGTTAGCAGATGGCTAAATATGGGTACGAAACGGCAAAGCAGTGAAATGAGTGCAGCCTTCTTCTCCTCTGTTCATGATAAAAGACTTAGAGGGAAGCGGGCCAATTAACAAAACATGCAACACAGCCAATTAGGCTATTGAACTATTACAAGCAGCCTTCCTCCTTTTATTTATTGTACTTGTGCATACTACCATTATCCTGTTTTTTAACTTTTTATCTTTAGCCCCTTTAACGACGCTTGTTACACAGTTTTGCTGGAATTTGTACTGTTGATTACGAAATGAACAATCGAAAATCAAAAGCAAAAAACCCCAATAAATTGAGGGGTGTAGACTAATAATTATTTCCATGTATCCAATAAAGTTAACTTGGGTGTTACTTTGAACAGACCAAGACCAAAAAATATTTTACCAAATTGACCAGATAAAATAAGGTGTTATAAACCAACCTTTCATCCTGGAAACTATTTAGATTTTGAGCCTAAATATTATTTGAGCACTGCTGCAATGAGCTGACATAAACAGATTTTGTGCTATCGACTGTCAGTACAGCAGAACTATAAGAAAGCCAGGCTGTAACCTCTAAACGGAGCCTGGCCATCCTGCAATGCCTCTTGGGAAAGCAACAGGATCAGAACATCGGGGAAAAAGAGAAAAGAGTTCCTAAGAAAGGCAAACAGGGCTACATCATTGCGGTAAAAATTAATAATCTGTACTTTAACTGTATAGACTAATTATAGTATAGAATCAGCACTGAGGATATTTACTCACGCATCCATTAACCTAGAAGCTACGTCTGAACGCCTTCAGTAAACACCAAGGGTCATTTTGTATTCCCAACATTGCTAGAGTCTTTTCCCTTTTGAAATCTTTTTTTTTTTGTGCTTATTTACACACTGGATGTCTGACTTTTCTTCATTGTTTCCACACTTCACTATGATATGCGAACTGGCTTAGCCGTAGAAGGCACATATACAGTATCATTCCTCTGTTTTTATTGTAAATATACACAAAGGTCTTTATTTACTGACAAATTGAGCAAAAACAAAGAGTGAAACAAAAATGTAACAAATAAAATTCCAACAGGACACGCTAATCTTTCAGAAAACAACTTTGTATCCAACTAGAATGAGTTACTGGAAAATAAATATTTTTTAAATGTCAAATAATGTAACTATGCAACCAAAAGGCTGCTACATACGACCCAAAGATTGAGACCCTTTTTCCCGCTCCTGCAGCGGATGACATCATTTTTTTCTCTCAGTCCTGTCTTGGGAGGTTGTTGTCAACACAACCTCTAAGCAAACCTTTTTCTCCCAGGTGTCAGACTGCTGTACTGGAGTTGGACTGGATTTAGATGGGTATTTCCAATTAGCCTCAGAGCACACACAAGCTGTTCTTCCTGTCTGCTCCTCTACTTTCAGCTCTCCGCCTGTCCGCCTGTTCTATGCTCCGACCAGCTCTGTTTCCCCTTACCCTCCCCTTTTCTGATACATCTTCAGTGTAGCTTCTCCTGGAAAGTGAATAATTGAAGGCCAAAGTGTTTTTGTTTTTGCCTCGAGAAAAAAAAAAAGTGTCTCTGTTCTTGTGGAGTTTGTAGCAGCCTTTAGACCTCAGACTTCATCAGACACTGCAGTACTTTCCCCTCTTTCTACTTACCGTGAGGTTCCAGTTGACCTGGGGAACCTTGATGTGGAGGTTAAGGCAGAAGATCAGGAGAAGAACTCCTGTCACCACGAAGGCACTGCAGCTGACAAACTCGAAGAAGTAGACCCCTCCACAGGGAGAACACATCATGATGGTCTCTATGCAGATGAAGCCGATGAGAGCCAGGACCTGCAGACAATCAACAGAAAGACAAACTTAGAAGCACCTTATTTTGACATTATGCTTTTTATAAGTATGATGGTCACAGTTGGATGTGAATGCAGTGGAATCCCAAGCTGCCATGTCCTATAAATAGACTAAAATGGCCATAAGCTTGTCTGCTGTGAGCTTGATGCCTGACTGCAGCCAGATCCCATCAACAAACCACAAAATGGAAAAGCAGTTCTGCTCTGCAGGAGTTTCTAAGCTTTCTAGAGTCCCAAAAAAGACACATAACTGAAAGATTGGCTTTAAAAAAAAAAACAAGAGACATAACAGAAGCTTATAAAAGAACAATCAAGCAACCAGTGAGGCTAGAACCAAGAAATCCTACATAATATATGTTAGTGTCACACGGTGGGATTAAATAAACATTTTAAATGTAATCCAAACAGAGAAATAATAGAGTGAAAATGTATATAACTTCTCAGAAAGAAGTGAAACAAAACGCACACGTTTGTTGAAGGTTTTCTGGGGAAAAAGGGAGAACAGTTCCTTTAAATGACCCTCACTTATTTACAAGTTTTAATAACCATTATGCATTTGGCCTGATTTGCCAAAAAGGAGAACGTTTTCCCCAGCTCTGTACATAGATTTATGTTTTGATTCTAGTTGCAAAAAAAAAAAAACGCTGCTGTCCTTTTTATCATAAAAGTAAAAATGGGAAAACCTGTAAAGGACATGGCATCATATGTTCCTTCAAACTGAACCTAAAAAACAAAGACCTATGGTCTTAACTTCAGCGTCTAAATGTTTTGGTCTTGTCTCTGCACTCGTTGGTCTCGGTTGGTGTGGTCTTGACAACAACACTATAGAACAAGTGCATTGGGGAAATGTACAGATAAGACAATCAGAATGTGGACTGATTCTCTTTTTCTATTCTCAACCTTTGATTTAAAAAAATTTTAAAAAGCACATTTATATCCAAAACACTGATATTCTGTGGATTTTATGACACGTCAGAGGTAAAAACATTATATTAAACAGCTGTTTAAAGTTGTGTTTTTCAAACTTGTTTCAATTTAACCCTATAATGCCAAATGTATCGTATTTGATACGTATGGTTTCTGAAATGTTTTGCATCTGACACCTTTTGCATAATTTTATGGTAAAAACTTTGCTCAAAATCCTATTGTACACAATCAGATATACCTGATAACAGCCAGTAGAAGACTACACAAAAAATAATCTTGACTTATCGCATAAAAAAAATATTAAGATCAAAAATGTTTTTTTTTTTTTTAAAAAAAAGAATTCAAACCAAAAAAAAGGTTATTTTCTGTTTTGTTTTATTCTTGGGTCAGGCTTTAAAGGGTTAAGGTTGTTCCAATGGAAAAAAGGTAAATATGCTCTATAATTACATATAAATGAACAGCAAAGCAACTCAGCTTTGATCAATCTAATTGCATGACATTTTGAACTGAAGCTTATTGAAGTCCAATGAGCTTAAAAGCTCAGTATATGCCTTTAATTCAGCTCTGTTAAAGAATCATAAAATCCCAAACCAAACTCTGTGACATCAGCCAGCAAAGGTTCGGGAATAAATGACAGATTTTCTGTGTTGACTGTTTCTGCAGCTTTCTGGCAGTATGGCGCCCAATAAATTCTCCAAACAATAAATTCAAGATAATAAATAAAGATCCTTTAGCCGTGGTTCTTAAGTGGCAACATAACCTCTCTACAGTTTCCAGTATCACGATTATGCCGCCAAGAATGTCCTTAAAGTTAAATTGTTTACATTATTTTTAGAACCATTGGCTTAAAAAATTAAAAGGATGTCAGATTCTTTAACTTTTAAAATATTATTCATCAAATTTCATTATATGGGGTTGAAATAATTATTTATTGATAAAAAACCAACCTCTATTCCTCATATACTTCAGGTTTTTAGAGAATTTGGTCTCTTTGGTTGGGAACTTATTTATCCCTGAATGTAATTGTTGCTTGAAAAAAATATACAGAAATCACAAAATATATTATCACTGATTTAGCAGGACAGAAAGGAAACGGACCATGTATTTCACTTATACTTAGTACACAAATCCTCAGGTAGACTTCCTAATCTTAAATATCATTACAGGGCTTATATTTTGCATTCACTTTCTACATGTTTTTTTTTTCCAATTAAACAAAACTTCACTGCAATGCATGGAAGAGAATATAGTGCATCCACATAAACTCCACAAAACCATTTAAATGAGCAAAGCTATGTTTAAGTCTAATAATTACCATTGTTTTATTAGTATGGCAAACTGCTGAAAAATAATTTTAAATGCATACAAACTGGCACTACAACAACACTTTCCTTTTCAATAATTATTCACTTTTTTTGTACAAAATCATTCAAATGTCTGTATTTTAAAGAGAAGGGAATTCATTTTAGGAGATATGTTCAATGATTCTGATCTCGCTTTCTTTTAAAGATTGATTCTTTTACCTGTCAACTTCATAATTTTACCAATACCTTTTTTATAATATATAATAATAATTTCATTGATTAAATATAGAAAAATGTATCAAACTGAAACATTTAAAAAGGAAATGACAATAGCAGGAATAACTACACCCAAAAAGATAATGGCTCTTTGTTGACCATCTGCAAATAACCTCATATTTATCCATTGCCTCAGTACCTTTCTCTTTATCGGGCCTGCTATAGTAAAGCAGGGAGGCATAGAAGGCCCCATGTATTGCATGGCAGCACCAGTTATTCACTCTAAACTGGACTCTTTATATCTTTATATGTTGTTCAACAGACGTTAATGAAGCCTGAACTAAAAGGTTCCCCACCCGACACACACATACTAAAGATATCAGGCTCAATCTCCAGCTGGGTGCTATTACTTCTATTGTATTTTGAGTTACCATGGCAATGTAAGTCACCAAAAACAGAAATCTCATTAAAACGCAGGGGTAAAAGGAAAGGAATTAATCATAGAAATCCACTACTTTGAAGACTGTGTGGTCATACTTTAACCTACAGATAAATTACGTTAAAGGTTAGAAAAGTATATGTACATTTATAACAGCAACAGTTACTCCAAAATTATCTTTCAAGCAACAAAGTTTAAAATGTATGGTTAGAGTGCGGCGGGATGTTGGTCTCAGTGTGAAGGAGAGATTTTGACCACAATTCAATCCTTATTCTATCCATTTTTGATCAGTTTGTAGGTCAAACTCTCTGCTTCCTCATAATTTCTAGATAACTGCTCTTGGTCACAGCAATCTGACCCCTGGAACATGGACTTTAGATGAAGGTAAGATTTGGGCAGGAATGTAGGTGTGGCCTATTTTATCTCTTCCTTGCTATTTTTATGAATAACCTACAGATATGAACATGAAGCTTACAAAAAATGCAATCTGAAAGCTCCTATCAGCACCTGCTGACGCCCCATGTCAAGCTTCAGCCAATCACTTTCAGGACCGCACCTCCTTCGTAGCCAATCATCCTTCAAGATCCCCTTCATTTAGCTCCCGGCCTAGCTTCTCTCTCCTTCACGCCAGCAAACTTTCACCCACCTCCGCACCATCTCTTCCCTCACTCTCGGGCTGTTGTCAGTCCCACTCATCTTCTGGCTTATTCCAGTTCTAGCGTCTGAGCCCCAGGGGGATGACTACTCTAATCCTTTTCCTAGGTTACTCATCCAAGGGATGATCGAGTCTTCTGCCGGGGCCTGAGCGCCAAAGAATGTATTTCCTTCATGTAAATAAAACTTTCTCTGTGTGAGTCTCTCCAGGTGGATATGGCATTGATTGACTGTTACAACTCTCAGTGAAATAATTTTTTTAAATACCATTTATAGCGTCCATGCAGCCCTCATTTGTTCAGAACCTTTATATAGCCTAAAATCTAAACAAATAAAAATTAAATAAATAAAATAGAGACA
>NW_015150468.1:1756331-1806266 GCF_000732505.1 Cyprinodon variegatus
GTAAAGTTTTTTTCAGGACATCTATTGGTGCCTGAAGCTGTGTGCAGAGTTGGACGGGGACCCATCTGTGACTGAAACATAAGCGCAAAAAAAAAAGAAAGTGGAGGGCTGCTTTGGCTGAAAGATGATGTCATGTCTCAAGAGGAAAGTATATTGCTTCCACAAGGTCTCTTTGTAGCAGGTGTCCAAACGGCAAACTATAATATATCTGTGAATATTAATGTAATGTATTTCATCTCAACCCTCCCAGATATGCCCTTTGTTTTTAATCATCTGTATAAATTCAGGATCATTCAGGATTTACCAGCTCTGTTCTTCTTTCCTCCTCTACTTGAAGGCATGCAGTAAGCTTTAGGATTAAACACACTAGATGTGCATTGGATGCTGATCCTCTTCTTACACACCATCTGTTGTGCACAGCTCTAACTCTGCAAGCTAAAGACCATTATACGCTGCACCTCCATTGAACCCGTCTGTTTACAGTTCTCTGAATATTCTGCTTCAGCTGTTAAATTGAAACATTATTTATAGTTTAAATTCTTTACCTGCGTCTATCATGCCACTGAGATGTTTTGAGACAGCTTCCTGACAATGTTGATGTGAACGCACTGTGTTTCTATGAACTGTAGTGACAATCTAGTATTATTATTTTTTTTCTCAAACATTGGTTAAAGCAGACTCTCAGATTGGAAATAGTTTATCTACACCCACAGAATAAAAACGTCCACAAACTGGAATCAGAATTTGTCAGAATGATACTTTAACAGATGTAGATAAAGTCTCACACAATATATTCAGTGTGGTCTGTTTTGCCACCAGGCTTGGCAGGAAGTTCAATGGGATCAATGTAAGGCCCTGAGGGGTTTTAGAAGGGACACGAGGCCGATACGCGCTTATCGTCCCAGTCGGAGCACAAAGACAAAGGCAAACCTGTTACCAACAGAGACATGCCTTAGTCCAGTTACATCCCACTGGGAGGCGCCTCTGATCAGCATGGGTCAGGTTCAGTCCATGTATTAATTTATGGAAGAGCTGACAGGTTGACGGGGGGGGCTGCTATGTATGTAAGCATCTCACTTCATTCGTCTCAGCTGCTTCGGAGTTCATGAAGACAGGTTAATTATCTTAGCTGTGAGTCTGTTTGCAGTTAAAACTAGAGAACCAGGGACTTCAGTGCATTGGCAGTTTTTTCACAGGCAATATGGCCCACTACCTCGGGTGGCTTAGCCTGGGGCTGCTGCCAGCTGCCCCCTGAATGAGTTTCTGTTTGTACAGAAAGGGACAATCAGATCTGGATTTTTATCAGCACTATAAGGGAAAAGATGCTCACATATACAAAAGCTGTGCAACAATGATAGAGTGGGTTTCTCATTAAGCTCTCAAAAACTGCTTAATTGGTTTTTCAAAGAAACTTAACTCCATTTTGATCAGGGATATGCAACACTAAATTGGCTCTAAATGAGTACAGAACACATTAATCATAAAACAGGAATGATAATTTGACTATATTCCACTTTTCAGGTACGCTCTCCATCTGTAATGCCTCCTGGGTCAGAGGTGCTTCCTTCTCTTCAGGAGACTGATCCATTGTAACAAACATTTAGGTACTGCTCACATTCCTTCAATGACTTTTTATAAAAAGAATAAAACAGGAAGAATTCCAGCAACTTTAATCTTCTAAATAGGAGGCATTGACTTCCTCTCGATATTTCTTATAGGTAAATCTAGAATTCTCCAAATTAATAAATTCCAGCATATCTAGTGTCCATTTTGCTCTATCTGGATTGTTTATGTAACTGTGTGCAAATAAAATGATAGAAAAATAATTGTTTAACTCCTTGAAGGCTTAACAGATAGTTAATTATATTTCAAATCAGCGTGACTCAAACATCAACTAAAATAATCAATATTAGAATTTTGATTTGAGCAGTCCTAGTTTGATCTTGTAGAAAACAATTCCTGACCCTTACAGAGGATAAAGCATGCTCTGGATTATTCAACACCAAACAGGGATCACTTTAACCACTAAATGAACAAACAACAGTTTGAACACCCATCAAGGGACTTTAACAGGGAACCATTAATGCATTTATGCTGTTTTTTTCTGATGGCATTTGTATCTGTATAGCTAAAGAGTTTAAATTCATGTTGCGTTTCAACTAAAAGGGAATTTATTTCATAAAACACTTTATTTGCAGCGCTGCAGCTTCAAATTCACATTATAAATTAACACAGATGGCCTATTGGCTTCATGCACGCTGCATACAGCTTTGCTCAAAGAATCCTCAGTGAAAGAAGCGCAATAATTAACAAAGGGTTTTGATTGCTCATCGAGTGTGCCAAGGTACCCTTCATTTCCCTCGTTATGTAAGCTGAGTCAGTCCCTGCATGAACCCAATTAAACAGTCTTTTTTTATGTCTTTGCAGGAGTAAATTTCAGAAAATGTAATTAATCTTGTTTCACATTAACTAACATGCACTATTTAAACACAACTGAATGTGCATTCAACTTACTTAGGGTGTATGTCAATGTTAAAAAAACAGAAACCTTTTTGTAAATGTAGATTTGGAGGTTTTAAAATAAACCCCAAAAATATACTGTTGAAAACAGCAAAGTTTAGCTTTAGCAGAATCAACAATGATCTAACATAAACAAAGGTTTCCTACGGTCAGGCAATCAAAGCCTGTATTAAATAAATTACTTTATCTTGATCTCAGAAGATTTTATGATAACATCCATCCTTGCTTCAAATATAAAAGGAAGCTATTATCATCCTTATAAGAAGCTTTAATGAGTTCATCTGGTATTTCATTCCAGCTATTATTTCCTTATACCTTGAAAAACTTTAAAAAGTGTGTTTTATTGGGGTAAGGCATTTCAATATATCTATTTTACCAGTTTATTTAATCTCTGTGTTATTTATGTCATAACCAATGCAAATAATTCGTTTATATCACAAAAGTGCTCAGAATACTTCCACTGCTTAGTAAATCCAAGGTCACTCTGGGTTATTTTGTTTGTTGAAATATAAAATCATTGCCAATATCAAAGAGGTATTAAACAAGGCCTGAGTTTAGAGGGACTATAATAAACAATTCCTTTAAAAAAGTAATTAGGAGGGAGCCATTGTAAGGAGGAATGGGTGAGACTTTCCAGCACACACAGGTCGCAGTGAAAACAGTTAAAAGTTGACAAGTTTATGATTCCCGAAGCAGAACTCTTTCTTCTGCCATGCCTAGAAAATAGGGGAGTTTTCTTTCTGTGCTAATGGAAATAACTTCTTTATGTGACTTAATAAAGCTTATCTCTTCACAACAAATGCTCAAGGACTATTAACCAAATCCCAGTTCCAGATTTCATAACATGCAGTCAGATCTTAGCTTTACACGGTTATCTTGCAGCCTTGGATAGGATATTAAAATTAAAGGCCAGCGGAGCTATTAATGTTTGGCTAGAAGCCGGTAAGGCTCTTCACAGATACTGAGTGTAACTTGGAAGGCTTTCATCGGTCCTATCCTTGTCAGAGAAAGACAAATTTGACTTTCTCAGCTGCAAAAACCATTATGGCAGTGAAACAAGCCCCTGACACAAATAAAACCAGTCGAAGAAAAGTATAGCAACAGGATAAACACTGCTTTGGGACGTATTCAAATCCATTGAATTTTCTCAAATCTTTTTAAGATAAAAACTTAAACATCAATTTTTTTTATAATTGAATAAAACACATAAAAAAAGGACTTTTACGCCTACATATGAATATGCTATGTGTGGTGGAAACCTTAACACCATGAAACAGTGGTGGCAATATAATACTATGCGTGGACAGGAAAGGTAGTTAAGAGTTAACAGGTTAATAAATGGCGCAAAATTCTGGCCAGAACTGCAAGAGAACCAGTTTTAGATGCTAAATTGAAAATGATTCTCAACATACAGATTAGATTAGATTAGATTCAACTTCATTGTCATTACACAGGTACAGGTACAAGGCAACGGAATGCAGTTTAGGTCTAACCAGAAGTGCAATAGCAGCAAGTGCAGGACAAATATTGGTTCCATAAATACAGGACATGGGTTTCCTACTGAATGAGTATAGAGATGAATACCATTATAAACAGAATCTTACTAATAGATAAATATAATATATAGATAACTAGTGTTATGAACTAAATACAGCCAGTACAACTATGGAAGAGATTATATCCGAGCACATTCATGTTTTCAATGGTTCAGTAAAAGCCTAGTTTAAATCCAACAGCATAGGGTTTAGTAGTGGCATGGGTGTTGTGATACGATACGCATCACAATACGGTATAATCAAGATATTTCAATATTATTTTATATTGCAATATTATTACCAGCTAGCAAATGAAATGTATATATAAAAAAACAAACAAAAAACATTGAAAATATTGAAAATGCAATTATTTTGGTATCCATGTTGTTTGGGGTTCGAGTTAATCCACGTCTTCCACTGTAATTTCCTCAGTTACAGATACAGCGTTACAGAAGTAGCCCACTTTTCCTCATTGGTTAAGGTAAAAATTGTTCTTTTTTTATCGATAATAGGAACTGAAAAATCGATATTATATTGGGCAGCCGAAAAATCACAAAACATCGCCAATCGATTTATTCCCACACCTCTACCTAAAGGTATAGTGGAGGATGTTCTTCTTCCGAATGGATCATTAAAATAAAAGATCCTACTAATTGTCAATCATTCTGGTGATATGTTAACATTAGGCTGTCCTACATGTTCATCTCCATTTTCACTTACAGTGTACCAGTGGTGAGTCTGACATACTGGAAAAAATGCAAATCTTCTTTTGGAAAGAAAGATGGTATGAACGATGCAAACAACAATTTTTAAACAGAGCGTGCACGACGAGAAATGGGCTGTTGCACGCTCTCGCTGGTGTTTAATAGACATTCCCTCTCAGAGCGGGTACAGCATTATGCCTGTTTTACTTTTTATTTTTAAGTGTAGAGGGCGGGTCTTTTGAAAAATTTGCAAAAATCCTCCCCATACCTTTAAGTATGACATAAACAATGATGCGCTCTGCCCAATGTGAGCTCTAGCCGTTATCTTAAAAGGAATTGGAGGTCTGATTCTTTTTATGTGCACAGCTGGTTGAGTCATACCCAAAAAAGATCAGGAGCTTCAAATGTAACAAGAGGTGTTTCTACAAGCTACTAAACCAGGAGAACAAATGCATACACAGATAAATTTCCATTTCTGTTTGTAAAAGATTCTGAAAACCGCGTACATTTCTCTTCAAATGTTAACACTTGAGCAGTGCACCTGCAGCTCAAGCTAAGGACACACCTTTGACGACCATGATGTTCAAATTATAGACAAAGAGAACAGATGGATTGAAGGAGGGATGGGGAAAGCCATCTTTAACAAAAGAGAAAAACAACACTGAGGGATGGTCGTTTTAGTTTGCAGTCAGTGAAACTCATTCCAAGGAAATCCTATAAGCAGTCCCATCATGATTCAGATTGGCAAGAACACAACTCACCAAATAAAAGACATCACTAACCCAGGTAAACAATGGGTGGGTCTTTGATTTGCATCTGATTTGAAAATGCTCCAACAAAGATGGGCCTGCATGTGATTAAAAACATCGGCTCTCCAACTACAGGTTGCTCAAGCGTGAGCCGCAAGAACTGCAGAATTCAACATGTTAGTGATAGAGCGAAAGTCTGGTATCCTCTTAAAGCTGTTTTTGGCTCTTCATCAAACATATTTATAAAAAGAAAAATTTGTTCATGAATGAAAGCTTGATTTGCCAACAAAACGCTTATGCACCTCTAAGTTAAATCCCTCTATAACCAAAACTAGACAATGGCACAACCTTTATTCTTATAAATAAGCTTCAGTGTAAGTGACACGAGTATTAGTTTTCTTTTTTAGTGCATAAATTAACACTGACATTATCTCTGGAACAAAAAAAATAAATAAAAAAAACTCTGCCAAATGTCTACTTTTTTTTTTTTATAGGTTAGGATGTTAGTAACTGTTTTTGGCCAATACACAATGACCATAAAGTTAAGCCCGTTTGTTATTATATAAAAAAAAAGAAACACAATATAACTGCCATTACCTATAAGAATTGGTAAAACTATCATTCAAAACTGATTCAACAAACACTGTTCTGTAGCGGAGTTAAAATGTGAGGCCTTGTTTGAGTATGAATCTATTTAATAAGCTCTAAACTTCTCTTAGATTGATGACAGATGGCTTGGAATGCTCTCTTCCCACCCGTGCACAAAGGTAAACATTGCAGGTGTGTGCAACAGCTGAGCTTCTTCTTAATCCTCTCAACACTCAAGCAAGATGCCAAAGCATTTAAACATTCCTCTTTCTTCTGCAAGACAAGCTCTAAAAGTGAACAAAAGAGGATGGAGCCAATGCTTTGGTTATGCTGTATGTAAACACTGACTGAGGTAATTACTACTCCCTGTTTCCTGTTCTGGACACACAAACACTTGATGTGCACAAGTGTGTAGTGCTGTATTGAGTTGTCTGGCACCAGAAGAAGAGAAGTAGACCAGCCTAAATTGATATTTCCTCCATTGCTGAGTTTTATCAGATCTTTGGGGAAGCTCGATTTACTTTGATGTTCCCTCTTATCTCATATCAGAGGTGTAATTAAAGCATAATAGATGACTAAGCGACTGGGAAGTAGTTTCATTACTGAACTCAGCACAATATATTAAACTGAGTTCATCTAAACTGTGGAGAAAATCACAAAAATAGTGTGATGTGGAAGCTGTGATGCTGGAAAACATGACATGAGGATGTTGATTGGTTAGTGATACAGATGCTGGTTCTCACCATTTATGCATGCTCTATTAAACCAATAATTCTTACATAAACCAACTTTGAGTTAATGTGTGGAAAATAAACCAATTAGCATGAAGAATGACACTGAATCAGTGATTTTTTTTCAAGTTCCCTGGAAATCTGGATGTTTTATCCAACTTAATGAGTTTCAGTGGCTTATGCTGTGCGTCATAGTCTCATGAATTGCAGCTTAATGTGTGCATGAACTCACCACTTCCACCGCCTTTAAAATCCCCAAGTAGGACCGGAGGTACTCCATGTCGCATCGTATCGCCCCTAAAACGTTGCGCGAAAGGACGGGCTCTGTGGTGGGCTGGTACGGGCTGCTGGCCCCGGAGATCATGGACGTGTTGGAGGCCTCGCCATCAAAGCCCTCGGTCTCCTCGGTGGTCCTCATGGTGGTTTCTGGAGACTCTGGACCCTAAGCAGCAGACTTTATTATTAACAGCATGGAGAGAAAGAGGAGGGGGGACGCGCAGCGCTGGTAACAAACTCAGGGTCTAGGCTGCGCTGCAGGTTATGAGGTGGAGATCAGACTTGGTTTTATGTAGGCTGGAGGTGAACGGAGGGAACAAACCCTAAGGTTCGCTTTTCATCGCCTCATCCAGCGGTAGATGGTCCAGGTCACGACGCGCAAGAAAAGCAAAGCCGCTGCGTTTCCTCCCGCTGGCTTTAGAGAGCCGCACTCATCCTCTGGTTCCAGTCCCACTGTCCGTTTACACCGGGCGACCTAGATTATTATTTAGATCACACATTATCTATTATCTATAAGCGAAAGGAAAACAAATCCTCCAGTAATTGGGGTTCTAACTAACTCAATTAGAGAGGCGCGCAGTGGTCGCCGCTTTGCTCGCTGTGGATGGAAAGCAGCTTGTCTCCGCCCCCCTCTGAAAAACTGCACATTCTTCACTAGGCTTGGTGCCCGATTTATTCCCAGGCAGCCTGTTAAACCGTTTCAGCCTGAACCACGTCGGGAGAGACCAATATAGCTGCAGTTTGCTCGCCGTATTTCCACTACACCATTAATTTGGCTCTTTTTACGCACACGTCTTTATCCTTCAAACGGCTTGTTTATGTTAAAATCTGTTGGTGCCGAATAATCACACATTTGGAGGGATACTTTAAAAACAAAATAAATAATTAGGATCCCATAAAATATATATTTTACGTAAGCAGTGGTTGCCAGAATAATTTAGATGGTTTCAAGTTACTCAGTGAAGTTCAGTTTCTTTGCGCGTTACTGGCCTCTAGTGGTAAAAAGGGTATAACAAGCCACCTAAGGTTAAAAACAACCAACTAGTTTGTGGGTAGCCTTAAAAATCAATTATTGTACTTCACGAAAATTGCCTACAATTGGATTCAGTTAGCATTAAATGTTAACCTTCACTGTAATCAAAATATACATTTTATTTGATTCAACATCTAGATATGCACCAATATTTGTTTTGAGTTACCCGATACTGATACATGGGCTGAGCCAATATCCAATCCGGTACTACTGTTGAATTAACCATATACCTTGCCAAGCAAGTAAAGACATCATGGTAACAATTTAACTCAGATATAAATCGTCATTAGCGACAGTGTGTGTTCTGTGCAATTACATAATCAGCTTTGCAATCATAAAATCACTAGAAAAAAAGTCACCAGATGCTGTAACTTTACTGCTATGTATGAAATACATATATATATGTATATTCCATCATAAATATTTTAAATATAGAATATACATTTTAATATAATATACAATAATCAGTCCAGGTGTTGCCAAATGTCAGAGGTTTTTCACAGCCTGGCCAGTGACACATCTCAAAACGACCTTTGACCTCTATCTCCTTGATATAGTGAATAATGACAGGAAGGCAATACTTATCCTAGCGTTGTTTCTTCTGAGCAAGTGTTATGTCACTGAGAAGGAGCAATGCTGCCACACCTATTTTTAATTGATTCCAGAGCTGGATAAGATGTGGTGCAGAATGGGCTGCTGCATTATAATCATAAGGGTAAAAAGAACTTTGCTATTGAAGTAAGGTGAAGGGTCGGTCTTTGTACATCTACTGCCCCTCATTATCACTTCTGGGGTAGAGTTTTACTGATGTGCATTGCCTATGATTCAATAATTTAAAATAATGTCTACTAAAACCACTAGGTGATGTGTTTATATGAAGAGGAACCATAATGCCTTCTTTATGTAAAAAAAACAAAAAAAAAAAAAACAGACAAAAAAATGGGATTCTTGGTTTTATTGAAGCCAGGGTTCTGATAAACATTTCCTTATCTTTGTCAGCATAAGAAGCTAGGATCCACATGGCAGCTTAGAGGCTACATAGTTTTGTTACAGACAATATAACATCAACCTCTTGAACCATTCTAGGACACAAAAGAGCCAGCCATGTGCTTAAAAATGTCTTGATATCCTGAATATAAAAGGACTGGAAGCAGAAGCTCATAGTCTCGCATAGATGAAGACAGTCAATAGTGGTTGAAGGCCATTCAGTTAGGATGTTATGAAGCAGCTAATTTCAGGTCAGATCTGAGTACAAAAGTAAATTTTTTTTTTATCTGTTTCAAATGATCGAAGCAACACCCGATCTTCATAAAGAAGATATACTCCGACAGAGCAGCACGAGAGCACTCCACACAGCTGAAAGCCTCAATGATGCCAGTATGGCTAAGGGATGATCAAAATGAATCAGGGTGCCACTTAACTACCAGCAGGTAAAATATGCATCACATATACTATACTCCTTAAACACTAACAGTTGTCTTATGATTTTTAGCAATTTTCCTAAAAAAGGGGGGAATTTATTATAATCTTTAAATAAAAAATTAAAAAGACGAGACCCTTCTTTAAATGTTTTTGGGGAAGTGCTTATTTAGCGTGTTCCAGCTGCTTCTGGTTGATCCTTAATTGTGCTTCATCAATTCCAACTAGAGAAAAAAAAAAAAAAAAAAAAAAAAAAAAAAACACCACAATACACCTTGGAAAAGAAAACGTTTAGTTAATTATGATTTTTTTATACTGCAAAAAGCAGCCAGATGACCAATGAAGGAATTTAGATTTTTCCTTACAGCTAAGAGAAAATGTAAATACATTAATTCCTGTTGGCCAATGGTTTAGTTTAAGTGGCTTTCAGTGTGTTTCATTAGGCTACAGACCAAAAATGCTGAATAGCACATTTGTTTTTTTAACCAATTTACAGGCTGTTGATAAAAGGTTTAAAGGCAGGTCTGATGTGTGGAATGCTAGAGCTTCATGCAAGAGTTTCACAAGAAAGGCCACTGGTTAATCTAATGGAAGACATACAAATGCAGAAAGTAGGGACTAATATGCATCTTTGGTTACAAGTTCCAGTCCCCCCTGTACACAGAATAAAAAACAGCTGCTTTCCTCAGACTGTAATTCTGTAAAAAGCCACTCCACACTGAATATTATCCACAGGATTAAGCAGGGCCTTGCATATAAAAAAACAAACAAAAAACTTTGTGCTGAATTCATTTGGATTATGGTATCAAACTAGAAAACTAACAAACACTAAGATATGGTACAGTTTACCTGCTGCAAGTAAAAGATCAAAACAGTAATGGCAGAAGACAATCAAGCAACCCCTTAAGGACACACGAAGTTCAGTTCCTCCTTGTGAAGGCAAGGGGGTGGGGGGTGGAGGCTAGTGTGGCAAACTGTCAGCTGTACATTGAAGGCAAAAGGTCGTAATTTTATGATCATATTCAACTAACAAAAAAAAAAGACCTAAATGGAGAAATGGGGTTCCTACAGGGATGCGTTTGTTTCTCTGCAGACTTCAACAGGAATGTCTTTGACCAACATGCAAAGTACAGCATGGAGAACAAATATGAAACCAGAGGAGGAAAAGTGCTGTCCAACACCATAAGATCTCAGTTTTGTTCCAACCGCAGCACTGAACGTATGTAGCGGTTCTCCTCGATGTCAGCAGCCGGTACACTTGAAGGCATTTACTCTATTAAACGTTTTTTAAGAGGCCACAGAAAGCTTATTTTTGAAAAATAGACAGACCACAGGCTTTTGTACAATGACAAAAGAAAAAAAAAAGCAGGAAACAAAATAAATTATTCAGGGGACAAAAACAAGACAGTGGTGCTACAGTGCATTTCCTCTAGTGTAGACAAGCACCTCTACTACGACACAAACGGCTAACTGTACGAGGCACTTAGGAGTTATAGTAGGAAAGATGCTGCCCAAGCCCCCTCCCAAAATATACAACCCTTTACCTAAACAAGCAACGCTGCTCTGACCTCTAAGCGCGTCCAAAATCCCATCCAGTCTCATTTAGTCAAAGAGGCTATGTTAACTGTTTGGACAGAAATGCAGTTTGTGTATTGTTTTTATGCTTTTATATCTACAGAATCCTTCAAGATGAGTAAAAGATATGCTATGAGCGGGGTAGACATGTCATATTAGTGTCATGATGTCAGTGACAATTTAACATGTTATGTGATAAAGATAAACGTTAACTCTTACCGAGAAATGGTGCAGAAAATAAAACAAAAAGGAGAACCCTTGTATAAATACAATAGTATCATGTCCATCTTTTTTTTTTTTTGTTTACATATCTTTGCAAGTATTTTATTTACCTTTCTTAACATTTATGTTTAAATACCTTTCCAATCCCAATTCAATTCCTTCTGCGAGTTAAACTGAACCAAAGGCCATAAGGCCAACTATGACGTCACCTCTCAAAATCCACAAGGATAGTGCTTTACCCCCAGGAAGCGGGGGGGCCTGCAGCCCAGCACATCAGGTTGGCTGCCAGGGAGTGTGCACACATTTCCATAAAACTGACATCCCTCACAAAATAGCATTTACAGTTGAAGAGAAGACAGAAATAAAGCCAAGCCTTCGGCACTTCCTCATCTCGTTAGGAGATCCATCAGTGTTATCCCTCATCCCATCTCACCATCTGATCGCATCGGAAGCTCATTTGGTGAAACTGACAGTGTGTGCTGACTGATACAGGCGTTAGGGATTTGGTCAATTTTTTTCTTTTTTTTTTATGCTCACATGTACATATATTTTTTTCCAGAGTATTAACGCAGTGGACGATGCAGCCGTTTTGTTGCCTTCACGCTTCGTTTTCTGTTGGCGGTATGTTGTTAGCTGAAACTGTGGAGGAGTCTTGTTTGCGAGTCATCCGGTCCAACTCGGCCTGGACGTCAGTCAAACCCGGCTTCTGCCCTTAGGGAAAAAAGATAAAAGGAAGACAAAACCCAAAAGTAATCTCCTGTAGCTTCTGTGTGATTTCATGAAAAAAAAAACAAAAAAACAATACAGTTTTCTTCATCCAGCAAGAAAATGACTTATGGATGATAGGAATGCTGTGAGATGTGAGTGATTAGTGACGTTTTTCCAGTAAACATTCATGCAGGACGTACAAAACATGTACTCATGCAGCATTCTTTCAGCTCGTTAATCGGATGCTAGCAGTGCTCAGGGCTAGAGTGTAACAAATGGGATCTGGGGCAGAGAAAGGAGTTAGACATGGACATTCTCAGCATCCATGTATTTAAATCACAACAATAAAAAGACAGACTGAAAATGCAGCAGCTGAATGAGCCAAGTGGCTCAAAGAAAAACAAAAAGGTTGATTAATGGAGTTGAGTTCAGTTAACTTCCATAGCATTAATTCACAACATGCTGCCTTAGGAGTTGTGAGTCATTAGTCTCCATGCAATCAGACACCAGTGATCGATGCTTTCAGTGAATACAGGCCTGTTTCCTCAGCAGTCAGATGTTGAGTCAAAGCTGAAACCTTTTATTTTCTCCTGATTTAACCATCTGAATTAGGCTTGGAACATAAAACTTTACACAAAAACTGCCAACAGCTTCAAAGACCAAGATTTTCTTATTCCTATTTTACTTATGAAAGCAATTAGTACTTTTTACATAAAAGCGAACTGCATAATGTGGGGTACAACTTATACAGCACAACATATTGCTATGCCACGTTCACATCGAATGCGATTTGAGCAGCATAGAAGCGTCTGATGGATCTTTGATGCTCCTGAGGCGAGTTAAGTAAAGTGTTTACAGATACATCTGATGCTCTTATGTTCAATGGCAGAGTGTCTCTTTGCTATATTTGCTCTTATTAGCTGGTAAAGAAGAAGTTTCAATGTTTTTAAGTGAGAAAATCAACCTCAAAACATCATCTGCGCAGTCAGTCTATTAAGACTACGATCTTGCCCTGAAATTTTTGCTTTGCTGTTGGAGCTGCGCAGACCCCCACATTCTAACGGTGCCCTGTCACTGGAAATCCTCCGCAGTAGCTGCCCCATGGCAGCCAGCCTCTATGAGACTTTACTGTTCATGACAGCTGGTCGTGGATCCCTAAATCCCTTAATCACTATATAGAGCAGGGACTATATAGTGGACGTTATAGTGAACTCAGTTAACTGAGCGTTCAGAAAGTTAACTGAGACCAACACTGTAATCTCTGACTGCAGCGTATATCGAAAACTGTAAATGCGTTCAAATGTCATATCCCCTTTATTGAATGAATGTATGATTGCCGTTTATATTGCCATTAATTTATTGTCCAGGCCAGTCAATATACAGTAAACAGAGTATGTTGTCACTGAAAATCCATTACACTGCTCTAACTTCTAGAGCATAAAGCAACTACTTTTAGTATTGTAATATAAAGCTTTACGTTTTCTAAAAAAACATATCTATCAAAACTAAACTTTGAAATATATCTCTTCAACCCAAACTTAATATATGTTTTTATTTCAATCTTGCAAACTTTTCCTTAAATTTTGCAAACCAAAATTTGTCAATAATTTTATATCATTCTTTAAACATATTAAATCTCATTAACTACTGAGCAATTAAAATTTAAATTGACAATTCTTCAGTACTCTTTGTAATAAAAACTTTTCTACTACTGAATAACGTTTGGACGAATAATTTTAACCATTTAACTGGTTTTGTAAGAGAAAACCAGTTAAAGTAGCATAGCCAAGTTCAAGAGACTTTTTAAGACATTCCTCCTCCCCTCCTCTGGTGAGAAGCTGAAATGACAGCATGTTGTTCACCTTCATGGGAGAAGAGGAAAAGCACCAGGCTGCTGTGACTGGAAAGATTTTTGGTTTAGAGGCCTAATGTTATCTGGAAACTTCACATCCAGTTGCCAAAACAGAACTTTTCAACCTTGACCATGACCTGGATGACTGAGACTCTTCACAGATATCTGAGGTAAGAATGTTCTAAATATTTAAGTCATTTTGAATAGAGCATCTAACCATTTCAGCAAAGACGAAGGTGGAATATGAGTCCCTTTTCATTCTAAAGGCAGAGCTGAGCTCCTTTAATTTGTTGAAAGCTTCTGCTATATCTATTCTCATCTTATTTAATCCTCAATCACGCTCCATTTTCCCCCCTTTTTCCATGCTAGACAAAATCTACTTTCTTACTCTTGTGGAGTATGTGATTGGATTTGAGATTTACTTATGACTGGTCTTAGATGCATCTCTTTCTAAGGCGTCAAGTATCCAGGTGAAGGTGCCGTCCGTCACACCCAGAGAATTAGAGCCAATTCCCTTTCTCATGAAATACAAAGAAAAAAAGCCTATAGAGGGACCTGCTGTAAATAGAGGAAAGCTGATTTTACTTATGGGATAATCATAAGGGAATGTATAGGAATAAAATAAAAGATATTTAACTTTTAAACTGGCCCAAAGCAGCTTTAAGAACTGGATCTAACATAAGCTGGTTAGGATCTGGAATCCTTTTCATGTAAAACTCTTTATTGTCTCAATATTCAACTGAGTAAAAGGTTAATGGATGGTTAACACTGAAATGATGGGTTGTACCTGTTTTCTTTGCAGATCCCTGCACCCCAGCTCCCACTGCTCCAGCTCCTGGGCTTCCTGGCGATCCGGTCTTTTTACTCAACAGACTGTTGAAGAAGTTGGCCAGCACTCCTTCATTAGCAGCTCCTGCTACAACACAAACATTTCTCAATCACCACAAAGTCTGGGAATTTCCCCTGAAAAGTCATTATCCACCACATTCAATCATGTCAATAAACACTACATCTTTCTGTAATGTCTAATATAAACTAATCAGTGTTAAGTTACTTTTTCTTTGGAGCATATTTCTTGCATTTATTTGTATTTATTGCTGTTCGTTTTTAGCATTTTTAAGTAAGGTATTACTATACACGGATGTCCACAAATACACTGGTTAAGAAGTAGGAACTCAACTTGCATGAGTCCCAACTCATGGGGCATGCAACTTTAAATAGGTAAACTGCTAGACACTTTAAATCGTAAGCGTAAATTTAAGACTTTTCAAGACAAAAACATTTAGTAATGTCCTTTGTAATTTAGGTCAAATAAATTATGCTTTCAAACACCTGAACCAATTGGTTAACTAACCTTTGATGTCTCTCATACAGAAGCTCATATATCAAAAGATTACTGAACTAGAAATACTGAAACCTTTAATGTTCCAGCCAGACCAAAGGTTTTATAATTAAGTAATGATTAACTTTATTTCCTCTCCACTGTCGCTACAAACATGCCAAGTGTGAGGGATTGACTTTGAGTCAATGAGTCAATGCAATTAACTGGTTTTCCTCAGATAGAAATTTTTGAATCAATCTGATTGGATGATCTGGTGAACTGTAAAGTGCCTTGAGATTACATTTGTTATGAATTGGTGCTATATAAACAAACTGAATTGAATTACAATATAATCGTGGCATTTCCACAAAGGGAAACCGCTGGTATTAAGAAGTATTTATTATACCTTTTATGAGACAAACTAGGAATTTCCCCCTTTTACATTTAATGAATAATAAACATCTAACTCTTAAAATATAGATATATATACATAAATATAGACAGATTTGTCATTTTGTTTACACTATTGTAAAACAAAAGAAATTTCATCTGGAATAGCTCGCTGGACAATTTCCTCTTTTTTAGTGCAGCCTTAAAAAATAGTACAAAAAAAAGAAAAGTCTAAAAAGAAGGTAAGTCTAAAGCCAATAAATAAAAAATATTAAAAATACATTATTTATGACTTAGGAACCCCAGAGGATCCCGGATAGACTCATCCTTTTATGAATGTTTTAGAAATGATCCTGTCCAACCTTTCATGTTAGGGTCAGGCTTTTTGACAGAGGCCATCGGTGAGCTGGTTACACTTGGCTGACCAGCACGACTCGGTGCTCTGGGAGACCCAGAGGCTGTCCTTCCTGGAGACTCCTAAAGGCACAACAAAAAGCTTTTTAAGCAAAGATCAATAAAAAAGAACAGCTTACAAGTGTGCTACTCTCAGACACTCACTGTTGCTCCTCTTGTTGGAGTTGCTGGCTGCTTTGCTAACAAAGACTGCAAGGGAAAAATTGATATTAGTAACTTCTAACATCTGCTTGAATTCATCTGGGAAAATTGACATGTCTTTACTGCATTATCATCATCATTTAATTTTATTAAAGAGACATTATGCAAGTTTTTACAGAAAAATATCTTTAAAATAACTTTTTTTTATTTGATATTGTTTGATGAGCAAATTGACACTTCAGTAGTTCAGCATCGATACATCTATAAGCCTGTTTTTTCCTGAATTGACTTTGGGGCTGAAGTTCCTGCGCTAAACCGAGAATTCAACAGAGTCTCAACCAAGACACAAATGGAAACTCCAGGTAAGTTGAAAGGTAAAAAAATGCAAAACGTGCAAGCTAACAAAAACACCAGCTCTGTGTATTGGCCACAGGTTGCAGAATCGTTAGAAAACTCTACAATGCTTCTTTAAGTTCTGCATTTTTTGGTAAGACATAGAATGGAGAAATGGAATAAATTTAAAATTATTTTCCTCCATGCATGCTTCCTGTTTTGTTTCCTCAAGAAGGGAACCAAGTGCTACACTTACTACAGCAGGGAATACAAAAATAAAATAAACATCTATTATTAAAGCTATAAAAAAAAACAGAGGTGCAATCCTTCAGCTTTTGTAACAAAAAAAAAACAAAATGTCAAGACCACTATAAAACACAGAGGAATGCTGAAATCAAAATGTAAAGCTTACCTGCTGCTTCATCAGGAATACTTGTTCATCCTCTGCATTTATTTCTTTGTCATGGACCAACTAGGAGAGATAAATTACGCAATTGATGCTAATGTTATCTTATAATGCCCACAGTCATCATTTGATCTGTCGTACCTTTCGCACTGGAGGCTTTGTGATGAAATCTTCAAAAGGATCTTCTGGTTTGACTGTTGTGAGGTTTTCATGCAAAATCCCAATTTTCTTCTCATTATCCCATCCAGACGGACTGTAACAAAAGAAAAAAAAGAACATTGTCCATGGAGGGGGAAATAAAAGAGGTTTATACATATTATAGCAAACAGTGCTTTTATTTCAAATTATAGCGACATAAGATGGAGATCAACATATAGAAGAGCTGTATAATGATGATCAACAGGGGAAAAATACTTTCTTTTCTATTTTATTTTAAAAAGACAAATAAAATATAAACATTCGGCAACAAATAAATGACTTACATGAACACTGCATCTTTCTCCACCACTAAGGCTGGTGTGACGAATTGAAAGTCATACAGCTTGTGTACGATGTATTTGTAAAGCAGATCCAGGTTTTTCTCCTCTTTGACTGAAGTGTAGATCAGGCCAGCACCATCTGTTTGATTTAGTTAGGGATGGTACTGACAGCAACTTGTCTCATAAACAGTCTCACTTAAGACAACTTTAAATTATTAGGCAACACTGGAAGGATACACTGTAAGCTAAACCGTCTGATGCAGGACTGGATGAAATCAAAATGCTCCTCTCTGAAGTCGTGCTCCTTCTCTAATACGCTGATCGCGTCGCACTAAAAGTTAAACACAGATTGAAAGTTTTATGTATAGCATAAAAGGAAAACTGCAGAAAAGCTAAATAAAAAAACAAACAAACCCAACTTTCAACACCAAATTAATATCTAAAAATAATAATAATTGAATGTGATTTTTATTTCGCTTTGGTTGTGGTAACTTATGTAGGAGTCTATAGGAAAATTTGGCAAAGAGAATGTAGCCTAATGACTTACAAAAAAAATAAAAAATAAAATAAAATTTTGAGACAAAATAATAAAATACAGTATATGATTAAGCATCATTTCGCCTCTGCAATTTGTTTGGCTCACTAAGAGTAGTTCTGGTTCCCTTAAAGGTACAAATTCATGTTATATGCCTCTATAAAAAAGGCCAAAAAAGCATTTGATTATGATAAACTAAGGTTATGTAAACAAAGAGTCCATCCTGATAGTGTTTTGATTGTTCTTTTTAAGCCTAAATAGAGCTCCAGCAAAAAAGACAAAATGAGCTCACATTAACAGATGTGGCGCCATCTACCTGCAATACTATTGAACTACCAGAAAGCCAGACGACAATAACAGATTTGAATTAATAACAGATTAAGCAAAAACAAATCTGAAAACACAAAAATAATAACTAATATCCCAGCAGGATGTGCTATTGTTTCAGAAAAATGTATGCAATCAGAGTGAGCTACTGGTGTATAAAATAAAAGTCAAAAAATGTTACTACATACCTTTAAACATAAAAAAGTAGTAAAACCGTGCACACACTGATTGTAAGTTCAAAAAACTATAAGCCTTTTTGATTACAAGGGTTATAAAAAGGAATCATAATGGTCAAATTTGGTCATAGGATAATGAACAGCTGATCCAGGGAATTATTTAATACGCTAAAATATGCAGCTATAACGTTCTAAATGTGTCAGTTTATGTTTTTGTCGGTGTGTTTCAAAGTCTCCCTCAGACAAACTCAGAAAAATCAGCTTATTTTGAAAGCAAATGAATGAAGAAATCTGTTGTGTCAGGAGTGCTCACATCACTGTCTAACATAAATTATTTATTAGGAATTTACCTTTGTGCAAACAATTAACACTGGAATGCCCAAGTTGTGTGTAAGTGTGTTTTCTCCAAGCGGTAGAACAACAGTCTCTTCTTCCCCTGACGTTGGGGCCCGTCGTGGGGAGGATGGGGCGGCATCTTCTGGTTCCGAGTACTCTTGAAAGGCTTTTACCACTTGGAGAAAGAAAAAAGAAGAACAAAAGTGAACACAAAGCTTAAACAAGTCAGACCATAACAGACCGTTTGATCCCCTTTCAAACTCTGGCTTCTTTGTCTGTAATACAGTAACAGGCTCAACACAAAACTGCAATTCAGTTTTATTAGAGCCCTCATCATTTCTATAAACAATGGGTTTAAAAGAGGAATTTTCTTAGTTGTCTAAAATCTAACATTAAAATAAACAAAATCAACCTGTATTACTGATTCAACCGGGGAAAACTCCTCTTATCCTGCCATCTTATTCCCAGATAACAAAGACATCTCAAGTAGTGGTGAAGACAAATGTAATCGTTGCTGACCAACATGTTTCTGGATTAAATGTAGCGCCAAGAGGGTAGGGCTGCAGAATTCACTAGGAAATAAAAGTATTTTTTTCTTGAAATAAACGTATTTCCCATTGATATGAGCAGGTAAGTAGCACACATTGCCAATGGAATAAGAAAATTCACATTTAAAAACAAGAAAAGTCAACTCCATTATGAGATTATCCAATTATCTTATTTTAAGAGCAGAAATGCTCCCTCCATTGGCAGATCACCTTATTTACCTGCTCAAATCCAGGCAACAAGAATTACTTTAACAAACATTTACTTATTTCTAGCTCTGTGTTTGTTGTTATATTATAATGCATGCCTCCAACTCTAAGGCTTTGGAACCACAATAAAAAAGCAGTGAGAGTCCTAATCTACAAATGAAGCAAATACTGAAATCCATCAAAGTCACCTCAGGAGTGCGTCAACAAAACATCCATGAAGTCACTAACAAACCCAGAACATCAAAGCACTGCTGGAGTCTTTTGCATTGGTTAAGGTAAATGCTCATGATTCAACAGTTAAAAAAGAAAACTGCCACAAATATGCAATCATAGAGGAATATTCCAAGCTGAAAACTGAAAAACACAACAAAGACACGAGTTTCAATTGGGAAAGCATTGTGTGTACTGAAGGACAAATTATAACCCTTTGACATCTGGTGGAAAACCATCAGCATTTATGAAAAGGACCGACATGGTAGTGGAAAGGTTACTGACTGATGCTGCTTTCTCCTCACTACCAGAAAGCTCCAGTTTGTGACCTTCATTTCAAAAACATGTTTAATATGCCGCAAAGGAAACAACGTGAAGGTCTTCATGTGACCTAGTCAAAGTCTAGACTAAAAGCCGTTTGAGAGTGCGTGGCATGACCTTTAATCATTTACGCCTAAAAGGCATTTAATGTGGCTATAAAATTCCTACGCCGCAAACGCAAAAGAGTTGCTTCCAAGTGTGGAACAACTGCATTTAAGGTTTAGGGGGTAATTACCGTTTCACATGAGGTATATTTTGATCTAGGTGGTTTGGATAACTATTTTCTGTTGGGATTAGCAATACTTTTATTCACTTGAGATATCGTGATTTGAAACATATGAAGGTGAAGACATAGAGATCTGTCTTACCTTTGCCAAAAGACATCAACAAAAATGCAAAAAAAAAAAAATATCTGTAAGAGGAAATAAATGTTTGTGTCACTGCCCATATTATGATGCGTTAGTATCAGGGCGAAAAAGATCAAGTCTATTTATCTCTGTGCCGTCGAGCTACAAAAGTTGTCCACACAATTTTAAAAGCTGCTGCAGGAGACTGCGGAGTGGGGGGTTATAAGCAGGAAGCTATGGCTTACTTCCTCAGGCGCTTTGAGAATGCAGCTTCAGAAGACCCAATAAACTGGACAAAGCTGAAAGTTATGTCAAACGTTTTTCCTTCAAACACAGAATTCTGATCATCGGACAAGCACTTCTGTTATAATCCCTCTTTAAGCAAACAATACATGGAGATTAAGATTTCCCCCAAGTCCAGAAACTGTATAAATAAGATAAATTATTAGAATTAACAGTTAGAAACAGTTAATATATGCTTTCTTTTTTTTAAAAAAACAAACACCAACCATTAAAAATGAGCTCTGAAGTTCAGTAGCAGAGGAACATGTAGGCTTATTTAACACCGAGGGAAATAAAATCACTTTATGTCACTTTTAAACATTAAATGAATGCAATACAGCCAGACAGACTTTGCCCGATCAAGACCTACTTATCTGTTTCACAAACAAAGGTGAGGCCAAAATTCACCCAAACTATAGTGAAAGCTCAACTTAAACTCCAATTTAAATAACCCTTAAAAAAAAAAAAAAAACATATGCTAAAGTAAATAACTCATCTGCATTTTTAAAACCCTGCAGTCAGAATGTGCATGCTGCATTCTCAAATATTTAATTGCAAAAAATAAAATAAAATCCCTCCACAATCAGAGCTGTGGAAAAACTTTTTTCTTTTAGCTCACTGTACTGCAGCAAAAGGCCGACCCTGTAATTTGACAAGAGCAGACCCAAGAAAACCCAGCCTCCTTTTAGTTACAGCAGTCAGAATATCCGGCCCACTGCCTGAATTCAGAGCCACTTCCTTTATTTTCCTGACGTTGCTCTTGGAAGGGAGGCAACCATGATGCAAGACGTGTGCAAGAGTGCCTGGACAAAAGCCACTGACACTCTTTCAGGCTGCTGGCCTGTCTACATAATGTGGTTCCCCCACAACATTACAGACACAACAATGCTGCTTTATTTTAGAAGACATTGGATTGAGCCTGACAAAAGTAAATAACATTTAAAATGTCAGAAACGGACCACAACAGCAGAAAAATGGCTGCAGTGCAAACTAATAGCATCACTGTCCATTAGCCATGGAAATCATGACCATGCTAAAAATAGTATCCTAGCTATGGAAGCCAATGAAGAAAACAAAATTTTTTAAATCAGAACCAGCAGCATCAAAACAAAACGATTGTTGTATCACCAACTGTAAGGTAGCCGTTAGTTAAAATGTACAATCAATTTTGGAGGCTCTTCTTCAAACTACTTGAATTGAAATATATTCCTTTTTTTGGTTCTAGTGGTAGTTTTTTCAAGCCTAGATCAGCTTCCCCTTTCTATCACAGAACTTCCTTATTACAGACATGTTACTTATTTAACATCTAATACATTGAGTATAAATCAGAAAATCTGAGTACATTTTAATTCCGGCAATTAGACCTAACCTGGTTACCTTGTAGGTATTGAACCATTTTAGGCTTAAAAACCAATATCAAGTTTGAAACGTTGAAAACAAACAGGGATGTTTATAAGGCCCAAAGGGTTTATGTAAGTACTCTGAAAACAGTCTTTCTAAACACAAAAGAATAGTTCATAAGGAAGAGATGACCAAATCTAAAATTAACAGGATAATATCTGAGTACATCACACTCATTGATTTGCAGAACTCGCCCGCAGCGAGGAACACACAGCTGAGGATCATGGGCCTCTCTGATGATGACCTAGAATCAGCCATGACAATGTGTAATGTTATACACAGTCTCCCAAGGAAACATTCACCAAGCTTTTCCTTGTTTCCCCTCGATGGCCTGTCAGCAAGAACCAAGGCTCTCATTACGCAACGCTCACATTGCTCCCACCCTGAGATGCTTCAGGTAGCTTTGCTGCTGTTTGTTTTCATTTCAAGAGAAGATTTCTTTTTTGAAAACTAAGCAAAATGTCACATACATTTTCTAACTATTTTGGGCTAGATACTTAGATTTACTTTTAATCAGCACTGTAACCTAAATTCAACTCAAAGCAAAGATAATAGTGATCCCATAAGAAACAAAATACAGATAAATAAACTTCTTACTCCTTTGTTCCATTTCTCTCATGTCCTCTGGAGGAATCTTTAGCTTGTCCACATGGTCTCGTAGAACACTGGCCCACTTTTGCAATGACTCCATAATGGTCCAGGGCCGCGACATGTCCGCAACAAGAACCGCCAGACAGCTGGGTAGCGACTGAGGCGTGACAGCAAACTTTAGAAGGCCTTTATGGTACAGATCTCCATCCAAGATCCACACATTGCAGCGAGTCAGGTCTATATCAAACACAAAGCACAAATATTAGGACTTATCCAATCATTTGGATACAAATGATTATTCCATCATTTGTAGAGGGCCGTTTTTAAGCAATGTAGCAGGTAAAGTCACCATCTCGGTCTTCATCATGGACGCTCAAGTAAAGATACTCCAGCCCTCTCCCCTTCTTGTTGTGCTCAGCTCCTTGGAGTTTGGCCATAAGCGTCGTCTTTCCCGATCCATCCTCACCTGCGAGACATTTAATAATTGTACCATAATCATTAGCTGTATTAGAGAAAAGAATCATATACCAGTCTTATGTTTACATTTGATCACTGCTGCACTTTAAAAATGGAAACTTCTTGAGAGCTGTACTGAACGAAATTTGTGTTTGTAAACACGCCGCATATACAAAATGACAATAAGGTCTGTCAAAGGCTATGTTCACACCCCAGGCCATGATGCTCAATTCCGATTTTTTGTGAAATTCAAATTTTTTTTGCGCTGCCATTCACATTTCAAAATATATACGGCTGTAAGTGATCTCCTGTGTGAATTGCATTCATACAACCCCAGTGTCCCGCATGTGCAGTAGAGGACGAAATGACGTCACAAGCAAGCATGCTGTGTTCACGAAAGTAAAAATGGATGTAGCGCTGGAGAACATCTAGAGCAGGGGTGCTCAAGTCCAGTCCTCAAGAGCTACCATCCTGTAGCTTTTAAATGCATCTCTTCTCTAACACACCTGAATCGAAAGGCTCAATCTCCTCATTTAGCTCAGCAGAGGCATGGTAATGAGCCACTAATTTGATTCAGGTGTGTTAAAAATGGGGTGCATCAAAAAGTTGCAGGATAGTAGCTCTTGAGGACCGGGCTTGAGCACCCCTGATCTAGAGATATTTCCTAAAAAAAGCTCTTTCCTTTTTTTTAACTATCTTTCCAAGATAGTAAAACATAAATACTACTCTCCGCATTACCGTCCACCATCGTTGTTGTTCTTGTAATTTCTGCGTAGCAAGAAGCAGAAGAGTGACCAATGTCGGGTAATAAGGATATTCAAGTCGGATTAATGCGACCTGGGCGTTCAGACACAGGTCGCATTTGAAAAGATAATATTCATATCGGATTCAGGACCACATAGCCAAGTGGCCTGGGTCGGATTGGAAAAAAATCGGATCTGTGTTGTTCAGACTGTTGCATATGGGCAAAAAATAAAATAAAAAAAATCGGGTTTGGGTCACTTTTGGCTGCGGTGTAAACATAGACAAAGTCTAAGAAGTAAATAGGCTGCAATTGGTATTCATTTAAATAAATTCAAGACTTAAATCTAAAATGAGAAGCAGAGGAGAAGAAATTTTTATGTAAATCCTGAGATAACTGGAAGAGGCTACAGTGTCTCAGACATGACATCTTTGCTGAAACAACTACCCAGCATTATTTACAGTTAATAGTGCACGTTCATGAATGACTCCACCCAATCAAACCTCTCAGACATTTTTTTCTCATTATGTCATATTACGTTTGATATTACAGACTCTGATACAGTGATTTCATTTTAAGGATCTGGGATGTTTTCAATTGTGTTTGCCCTACAGACACCCACAGGTTAACTACATAATACTTATAAATGAGAAAAATGACCAAAGCATAGCATGAAAGATCAGGCATAACAAATACTCACCAAACACGAGGATATTTTTTCCTGATGGTAACTTTGAATTCGACCTTGTTGAGACTTCACTGAGTATTGAGGACCTACAAAACACAAAAACAGAGTCAGAGAAACATCAGTTTGGACGTCAATCAGTATGAAGAGCCTCCAGACTGTGAGGGAAAGTTTTAAACAAACAAAAAAGCAGCCTCATAATCGCTAGTTTATTGATAATTTAGCTGTTATTTTAGCAGTCCAAGAAAGAGTCCACGAGAGTACAGAATCAGGAAATGATCATCTATCACCACTGACCAGCACAGGAAAAAAGAACAGGTAGCAACCTGAATGCATGAAATCTGACAAGATCTCAGCCACAGTGATCCCCAGTTAATGACACTAAATACCGAAAAGCAGTGTTTTAATTTTCGGTATTTCTCAGGCAGTTTGCTTAGACCTGTTCGTTAACCTTTACACTCTCTTGCTGTCAACTTGTATCCTTCATGAAGAAGCTATTCAATGTTTAGCTATTTAACACAGAAAAAAGGCACTCGAAATAACGAATTAAACCTTTAGTAATATTAACGCCAATTAAACTTGACGATTTTCAAGGCACTCCAATCAGAAAACAGCAACGCTTTTTGTTTTTGGTGAAGTGAAATGTAGCCGCAGCTGACGTTAGCTCATCGGCTAGCATCCAAGCTAGCTACAGAGCTAGCCGGGCCGGTGTTTGAGAGGCGAGCAACCGGCAGTGACAAAGCACAACCTCCCGCAGCGGTCTGCGCTGACACCGAGCCGTTAAAAGGCGGCATAACTTGCCAGAGGTTTTGTCCTTCTTCGTCTTCCTTGTTATTGTCACCCGGTCCGGCTGCACCCGGGAGCTGTTTCTCCAGAACGGGAGCCATCTTCTCTCTCTACACCCACAAAGGCGAGGCCCTGCTGCTGCTTGGGCACCGCTAGCACCGCCTTCATCTAACTAACAGACAGGACGTTACATCCGCTGACCGAGAGCTAGAGGGCACGGCTACTCCTAACATAGCTAGAAATTAACAATTTAATAGAGAAGTAAAACTGATTCATAGTGTTCATTAAAAGATAGAAAATAAAGTTAACCGCGTTTGTCAGTGTTTAATGTTCTGACGTCCGCTCAAACTTTTAAATATAACATCTGGCCACCTCCCAACAGATGATGTCATTTTTCATTAATCAGCTGAGGGTGGATATGCGGTCTGAAGGTTCACAGGGTCCCGAGCTTTATTGGGTGGCAATCAGGTCACCCAGATATTTATGCGCATACACGAAAAATGGAAATAATACTTTACCCTCTTACTGTCTAATTTATACATTTCAATTTAACCAAACATTCCCTGTCCATCCCTGACTCTGCAACAGTTTTTTTCACTGGCGTAACAACACAACAATAGGCCCTGCCCCATATGAACTACAACATTCTGGATTACCCATAAGTCCAAGCTGTAGTGTGAAAAATAAAATACTCAAATAAATAGTTCTTTTAAGATCTTTATTGCGGTTTGAAACATTTATGAGCGTATTTTTTTTTACCGCCCGTTTAATGAACTATACAGTTATTCACATAGTAATTAAAAGTTCCACTGTCTACTTTGCTATTGGTGTCGTGTTTAAACGGCTCACTATCATGTTGAAATTTGGCATGTGTTCGGGTATAATTAAGGACCGGTCAGTTGAAAATGAATTTAGGTGAGTTTATAGAAGAATTTTGCGCCCTTACTGCAATCAGATGTCCTAGTCCACAATTGCAAAGGGGGCCTACCAGGTTTCAGTGACGGGTCCCCTAAGGAGTCGGGGGCCCCTTAGCATCGGCAGACTCTGCTTACTGATATTTAGACACTAGTTGTTTCTCAATTCGCAGGCTGGGTCCTTCAAAGGACCCTGCTAACATCAGATTAAATGTTTACACCATATCAGATTCAATATGGTGCAGCAGAGGCTGCAGTTGGTTATGGGCCCCCGACCTCTTAGGGGCCCCGTCATGAACACCTCGTTGGCCCCTATGCAATTATAGACCAGGACGTGTCTTTGCAGATGTAGTGGAGTGAAGAATTGCTCTTAAACCCACCTGACAATAGAGCGATTGACTGGCCGGTCCTTATTTATAGCCCAACACACGCCAGATTACAACATGACAGTGAGCCAATTAAACACAACACCAGTAGCAAAGCAGACAGTGGTACTTTTAATTACTATGTTAATAACTGTGTATAATTTATTAGACGGTTGGTAAAAAAAAATGCATTCATATATGTTTCAAACCGCAATAAAGATCTTAAAAGAACAATGTATTTGAGTATTTTACTTTTACACTATGACTTGGAATTATGGTTAATCCAGAGCGTAGATTAAAACCATAACCGTTACATACAATGTGTTGGCTGTGTTAGATGATGGATACCAAAAAGAGGTACTTAAGCGGATTCCAGAAAAGCAAAAGGAAAGAGGAGCTGCTGGGAGAATGGAAAAAACTTCCCAAAATAAACACGTTCTTTCAAAGAACTGAAGAGGGAGAGGTGGACGTTGCTGCTGCAGTGAGTGAAGATTGCGACCAGGAGAATGGGGTGTTGTACTTCATATTGGGGCCCACCCAGATAATGTTGCTTACGGGCCTATTGTTGTTGTCGTTAAGCCATTGATCAGATTGCTGAACTGTTGTCTAAGTCTTCTTTTGATTTTATCTTACCTGTATTTGCCAAATTAGTAAGTAATAAGTATTTTTCGTTAAAAAAGTGACTTTGCTATAGAATGGTGCCATTTCATACACGCCTTGAGTTAGATTTCTTTGTTTTGAATCTTTTTCGCACACAGGCTTGTCACAAACTTGCTAAAATTTTGTCAGATTTCTCCACACCATATGAATGAAGGTGTCTTGGCCCAGTTCAGATGACGCTTTGTTCAAGCTTGACAGCTCCTTCCAGAGTTTTCATATGAGGGAAAGATTAGAACTCAGCAGTAGTCTTTTTTGAGATATTGCTTCAGTCTATCCACATAGAGTTCCTTCCCTATGCTATCATTTCTATCAAGTGTACCAGTCCCTCCTGCAGCATAATCCCCATACAATCTAATACTGACACAACCATACGTTGCAGTTCAGACCACCAGACCACCTCTCAGGCTTCCATGATTCACTCCTTTTCCTAATGTGATTTCAGTTTCACCAGACCACAGTACATGTCCCCTAAAAAATAGGGTATATGTGTCTTAGTGGATTTTAAAAACTATGGACTGGCTTTTTTTATTTTGCTTATGAAGGAATGGCTTTCTGTCCTTTCCATCTTTTTACTTGACCCATTATATTGTAGATAATGACTCTCCGGTACCAGGACATTTTGCACCTAAACAATTCCGTCTGTGAGAGAACTTTAGGCATCTGGAAATTTTACCCCAAAATAAACAATACTCATGGAGATCCAAAGTTGTTATCTTGGTAATCTGACTGATGTTTTACCATGGTGTTACTCGACTCAAAGAGAATTTAAATTAACACAATAATTTGTTGACTAAAGCATTACTTGTAAGTCACATGTAAAGATGTGAGGGTTTTCCCTGCAAAGTGATGAAATAAAGCGTACTTGAACATTCCCGTGACTTCTATATAACAATTTTTTTAATAAATCAGTGAGTGATTGTCTAATTTCAACTTTATTGCTGGCTAGCAGATGTGTTTTACCAGTGTTTTGATGTAGTTTTAGAAATAAATGTATATATATATATATATATATATATATATATATAGCAGTGTACTTACAACGTAAATGACATGTAGCAGATAGACTTCAGTATTTTTTTAAATGTTTCAGCAAACTAAACATTTTTCTCCTTCTCTTTTTCAAAAAGCATAACAGTTATGAATGTGTCTGGTGGAATTATTTATAGATAACATTTATAAAAGAACAAGGAGAACAAAGAGTATGCTGAATCCATTGGAATAAATAAAATGTTTATAGAAACGTTTAAAGTCTTAACTGTGGAAATCAGTTAATGAAGAAGCAATTTTGTTTGATATTTAGAATATTTAAAAGTGCTTTTTGTTAAATTAGGATTAAATGAGTCTAGTGAGATTATCTAGGAATGCAATTTTTTTCATAGTCATCAAAAAAAGTTGTGGCAGTTGATATTGACAGTACAAAATGATTAAGCAATGAAAATGCCGTAAATAAGGTCCTTTTTTTCATAGTGGCTTCCCTTTACCTTAATTTAAGCTCTTCTTTGGGCCTCCTTGCTCTAGCGCCTTTATCCTGTATACAGACTAACACTTCTGGTATAATTATAGTGCTCAAAATGTTTGTATCCGCAATTACAACAGCTTCTTTCACAGTAAGCTGCAGTGGGCCAACTCTGAATTTTTATTGGCTACATTACTTTAATTTATTTGATAACTAAAGGTTTTTAGTAAGAAGGTGACTGTTGTATTAAGTAAAACAGACCATAAACAGTAGAATATTAGAATATATGTAGTTTGGTATAGCTGTTAATGTATCTCTGGGGGAATTATACAATTGTGATTGTTTTACAAGCTTTAATTCATTTTATGTGTGGATTTGCCCTTTTAGGCAATGTCTACATTGATTAACAAGGCTTTTCTGCTCTCCTACTTGTTTGTAATTTGGCAGCCATATCCTGTCAGCAAGTTTCCATAGAGAATCACAAAGGATAAGAAAAAACCTATTGCTTGCTTATTCATTCACGTTCACTAATAAATGCATGAAATGTAACCCCAGTTCAGGTACAAAAAGCCACAATTTTAATCATTATGATTAAAATTTAAATAAAACCTGGGAGAATTAGTATATTTCAACATGTATTCAATGTGTGAATAAACTTAAGGGCTCTTAGGCCCCGGGGAAAAGTCATAAGATCATACGGTTTGCTAATTCCTTATGAAGATCCTGCTTATATCAATAGTACTTTTTTGTTTTGGCGATTAACTCTTAATAAACTGGGTTTGCATCACATCAGGCAAAACTGCAAAGATCCAGAGACATATGGGTCCTTTTAATGGACTTCACCTCCGCACCTAATAAGATCCTAAACATCTTTACTTTCACTGTAACGGCCTCCACCTGTCAGTAAGTGGAGGCCGTTACATCCTGACCTAAAGGACTATAAAATGAGGCTTTGGGACACCCAGCTCCTGAACTATCAGTACTGGTGCGCCCCAGGTTTGTGTGATCTCCCCTCTGCTCTTCTTCTGGCACGCCACAGGAAAGTATTTGGCCCTCAAGAGCCAATGGTGCCATGAAATAGAGTCATAAGTTCTTTTAAGGTGTTCAAAGAGGCTAAAACTGCTGGATAGCTGAGAGTAAAGTTAAAATACCAGAGCAATGAACTTTAGATATAAAATATGAAATCAAACGTACATTAAAGAGTTGATTAAAAAAAAATGATAAAAGTGTCTGCTACACAGGACCTTGGGAAACCCTTCAATCAAACTGATGAAGTTTGCCAATGACCCAACGCTAATTAGTCTCATCTAGAACGGTAATGAGTGGCCTACAGACTGAGGCTGATCAGCTGGCTCTCTGGTGGAACGGCATGGAGCTCAAAACTATGTAGATGACCATGGGGTTTAGAAGCTGAGCTTCAATTCAATTCAGTTTATTTATATAGCTCCAATTCACAACACATGTCATCTCAAGATACTTTACAGTTCACCCGGTCATCCAGTCAAATCGATTCAAAGTTTTCTATCTAAGGAAAACCAGTTGATTGCATCGACTCATTGACTCGAATGGAATCCCTCACACTAAGCATGCTTGTAGCGACAGTGGAGAGGAAAAACTCTCTTTTAACAGGAAGCAACCTCCAGCAGAACCAGGCTCAGTGTGAATGGCCATCTGCTGAGGCCAACTGGGATTCAAGGAGACAGAAGATACAAAAAGCAGCTGTAAAAGGCAGCCCGGTCCAGGAAACACACAGCCAGGCAGACAAGCTCCAAGCCAACTCCCATGTCAGAGGATGAAGGGAGCACATGCAGGCAGTCACATTTAGAGAAACAGGACTGCACTGGAAAACAGGCTGATCTCCAACATCAATAAACAAGAGTGTTGATGGCAGCAGCACAGCTGATATTTCTCTCCAGGATGGTGTCACAGCCAAACAGGAACAGACGAGGCAAAGCTACTATGAGAAAAAGCAGAGAGAGCAGAAGGTTAGAGATTAAACTAACACCTTCTGCAGTGTGGGAGAATAGAGATAGAATGAAGCAGAATAATGAAATGAAAATCCTGAGCTGGTAGCAGGTCGAGCTCCCTGACCATCTAGTCTGTCCTCTTCTCATCAATCACTGACTGGTTTGGATCTGCCACCAAAAAGGGCAGGAATGGGCAACAATAATCAGTCAAGACTGCATAAAGATCAATAGTGCCAAAATGTTCCCTATGAAGGAGCTATAAATTTCCAGAGCCAGGAATCAGGCAGGAAATTCAATTTAGCCCTATCTCACTCTATTCACAACCTGTTGCAACTTCTCCTCACTTGGCTCCTCCTACAGGAGCACAGAGCAGTTTGACTCCAAACCCACAGATTCTGCAACTTTTTCAATAAAAAGGCTCTTTTTACTCTCATTTCAGCTGAATAAAACTCGTTTGGAGCTGCTTATTTTAAATAAGCTTCAAAAAATATTTTTCTTCTTTTTGTTTACATTTTCAGTAAATGATTTATTTTTTAAAATCACCTTTAATATTTTTTTGATGATATGATGATGATAAAGACAAACAAAACCCTAAGAGATAGAGGGTGGAGATTTTACATTTGGAATCTTAATATCAATAGAAGTAAAAAGTGGATATAAAAAAATATAGCTTGGACTTTTAGTGCCATTTAATTGTGGCAATTTAATACCATCGTTCCACGAAAAACTCAAAAAGATTTATTCTACCTTGATTTAAAAACATTATAATTTTAGCTATTAAATGCCACTGTCTCTAGTTTTACCTTTTTACAGCTTTAATAATATTTTCATTTCTGGGTTCTAAAATTATTTAAATCTACCTGTTACTTCCTGGTGTTCTTTTTGCCATGTCTTTATTTCTAGAAATGTTTGTAAAAAACAAAGTACATCTGTTAAACCCATAGATAAGACGAATTTATGTGAGAATTCTATTGCTTTAACTCAACCTTTATCTTAACCGTTTTGAAAATATTAATTTAACAGATCTGTGGTCGACAAAATTCTTATCATACATCTTAATCTAAGACTGAATAAATAACTGGGGGATTTTTTTTTTTATTTTTATACATTTTTTAAATGTATTTTAATGCATTATCGTTCATTGTTGCTGCGAGACACTAAATAACCAGTAGATGGCACTGTTTCTGGATTATGGAACACGAGGAGGACTATGAGCCCATTAATAGGCTTTTCTTATTAACGATTGGGTGAATTCTTTACAGCAATACCAGCAATTACTTTTTAGATTAGCATTCTTATAGAGAAGTAAGTAACTTATGTAGGACCCGTGCTCTTTTTTTGACTAAATAAAGTTATGTAAAATAATCATATGTTAAATCTTTTATTTACCCTTTCAGGACCTTTATAAAACCTCATGAGGATTTGATTCATTGCCTTGGGTGGAAAACCCTGAAAAGCTTTTACTTTACAGACTCATATTTGCTCTATATTTTAAACACATGGGCATGAAGAACATTACATAAAAACAAAACCATTACATTATAAAGATTTATTAATCTGTATCATCTTTGACTTTGTGTTTATGTTTTGATACAGTGTTCCTAAATTATTGAAACCTTCCACGTTTATATGTGGCTGTTATTTTAAATCGAATTTGGCTTAAGTCCTAAATCTCTCTCTGTGTCCTGTTCAATTTTAAATGGAGAAATAAATCCTTCTGTCTGGGAAAAGGCCTGGTTTATACTGGGAGCGACACAGGCTGAACAAGTCTCCACATTCCTTCACACACTCATCCCGCTGGATGTGATTTGCAGACACAGACACCTGTTTTTTCACTTCTCCTTGTTTCTGTCATTGTATTGTCAGGGTCATCTGAAACAGGAATGGCCAGCAGATGAGTTTCACAGTGTAATGCCAGTTATCTGGGGGAATCTGGAACCCCCCCTCCTGTCCACTCTTACGTCTTGTCTGTGTGAACCAGAGTGGTTGGCTGGAATGGAGACTGCACTCATGGGAGTGAATTCCAGAGCTTTTGAATCATGTGAAAGTCAGCCTTCTCTGCCCCCTCTGACAATGTTTAGCCCTGCTGTCAGCAGGAAAACAAACCTCAATACTTTTCTTTCTGCTGTTTTCAAACTTAAGGCTGTGTCTTTTAAAGGAGACGCATCCATGAAATGAAGTAAGGCTCAGTTCTTGAGCGAAACCAGTCAATATTTCTGTGACAGCCAAATTTTTATAGTAAAGTCTGATTTTTGCCTCCTTGCACTGCCAAAAACTGATCATTTGGAGAAAATAAAAAAGGCTTCTTATTGCTAAACCTCATTGTTAAGATTGACATGTTTTTTCGCATAGGGAGTGTTTATCTACAAACCTACAGGGGATCAAAAGAGATGATTCTTACATGTCCAACAGGCACTAAATGTTCTTTAAAATAGTTGGAAAAATGTTCAGTTTGACTCTCTAACAGAAGAGGGCGCTGTCTGCTCAGAAACAGTCACTTTAACCACAAGAAGGCGTGCATTGTAAATAGAAAAAATAAAAATTATTTTTGTTAGTGCCTAAAAACTAACAAGCCTACATTATTTTTTATGAATTTTGATTAATCTATTCCCATGCCTGCTTATTTAAACCTTTGCTGTATTTGCATTTAGTTTCTTAAGCCAGATTCTTAACATATTACTCTTAAATTTCACAGGGGTATTTAAAAACATGTCTACTGTCCTATCCAGGTATTTACTGTGATTATATACGAGCTTGGCAGTTTTGATTGTTCTAATCTGAACCATTCAGTTGTTTTGACCTCCTTCCAATTTCGCTGAAAGAAATCTTAAATGCAAACATTTTTGGCTGACTGCTCATGGACAAAGCTGATCCTTTCCAATTGTGTGCACACAAAAGTCCCCATCCGGAGGGGAGATAAAAGAGTGTCTGTAGGTATTTTCCAACGTTAAATGAGATCACTCAAGGTATTATTATTTTTTTTTTAACCTCTCGTGTTTCACTTTTATTAGCAAATGGTCCTCAGACTGTTTCCTATGAGAATCCCCACATGGCGTGACACATTTTTAAAGATGACAACATAATGATCTGGAGGAGAGAGCTGCTGAATTTTAGTTTGAGTTTTTGCATTAGGATTTAGACTATAGCCTACAGCAATACTAAAAGCTGTAAATCCATTCATTGTTTAGGCCTGCCCTTTTTAAAATGTACAACCGGAAATAGAATACAAAATCTGTTTATTGTCCCACAATGGAGAAATTGTGGTGTTTACAGCAGCAAATAGATTATAGCAAAATTGGTCACCTAAATATGGACCTTTAGAAAAGTGTATAAGAATGACATACTAGTGAAAAATTAAGAAATAAACAAATGAAATACTGTATTATAAAGTGTTTTAACAATATAAATAATGTGCGCCTACAAAATAAGTAACAAATATACAGATATGGACATTTTTACAGTAATGGATATTTGGAAATAGCAGCAAAATCAGAGATGAGCAGAATGAATAATCAGCATGAATGTAACAACATATCGAGGTTGTTGGGAAGAGTGAAACTGATATAGGCTTAAAGGTCTTTAAAGTGTGGAAAGCCTGAGTTCCTTTAAATCAAGACTAAAAACACATTTGTTTAGGATTGCTTTAGACTGTTCTAACAGTTCAACTAAAACATCATTAGTTCAACTTTCTTATTTTATTTAGTCCAGCTGTGTTTAATGTTCTTTTTTGTTTCTCCATTTTTTATTTTATTTTTTTCTACTTGCTTTGATTCTGTTTTATTTTCCTATATTTTAATCATGTAAAGCACTTTGCATTGTCTTTGTACTGAATTGTGCTATAGAAATAAATTTGCCTTGCCCTGCCTTGCCTTTAAAACGCATAAATAAAATTCATTTTAAATCAGGTCAAATTTGTTTGCTTTATCCTTTAATTTGGACATCCATAAACATCTTGTTTTTGTCATCATGAAGTCACTTATTTTAGACAGGACAAGAGAGAAAACATCAGGGGAAGTATAATTTACATAGTGGGTGTTTTGTCTGGTAAAGTCCTCATGGGTTTTTCCTGACAAACCGCCTCTTATGCATAATTTAGGTACATTACAGTCAGAAATACTTGGGGATTTACAGCAAATATAATTTCCGAGGTACTTTATGCTTTGAAAAGCTAAAAGATATAAAGGTAAAAAAATATATACAGTTGTAAAAAAAAAAAAAAAAAAGAGAAAATGGATGGTAAGTTTAAAATCTCCCCTGTTTGTTCAAAAAGGGGAACCATGTGCTGCACTGGGTGGGTGTGTGAGTGAGTGGAAGAGAGGGAGGGGGAGCAGAGGAGGGGTTAAAGACTGGGAGGTATAGATTGCAGAGCGAGCAGTCCTGGGGTTGGCTGGATTGTGATAGTGACAGATGTCCAGAAAACTGCGAAAGGGGGCACTCCTCCTCCGGAGCGCACTGCACCTCAGTGAGAAGGAGCGAGGGGCGGAATCTGCAGCTGTCACTCCAAAGGCTTACCTCCATTATCACATCTAACAGCGGACTGGACAGGACGCTCAACTGATTCTGCAACAAAAGAAACAGGTTAGTCACTGCAAAACAGGAGCTTTTTATAGTGACAAATATAAAAAAGAAAGAAAGAAAGAAAGAAAGAAAGAAAGAAAGAAAGAAAGAAAGAAAGAAAGAAAGAAAGAAAGAAAGAAAGAAAAGCAGATTTTTACAGTAGTCTAATCATTTTTTCTCAGTTTTCTCAGTCTCAGTTTTGGTTTGCCTTCTCTGTTCAAATTTGTAATCAAAACTACAAATAAAGCCAGCCTCAATCAAAAGTTGACATAATAATAGAGTTAATTATGTATAGGCTTCTCCTCATTTCCAAACCCTTGTTAACAAAAAAAAAAAAGGGGCAAAGCAGCTGAAGGGAGCAGTGGTGGGTGGAGTGGAGTGGGTGGGCTGTGGGGGGATGGAGGACTCTCTATTACAGCTTTAAAGGCTCCTGCATTTTCTTTTTTTTTTTGGCCAGTGTATATATTAATTCAACGCCATCTATACCTCCTGCAGTCTATATATGGTAGTGTAATGTGCTCTTTTTTCCCCCTGCTAGATGCCTTGTAAGTGGGAGCAGCCATAGGGGCGGGGAGGGGGTCTCATCCTTTGTTACCGGCCGGCATGGACTGCCTGAGGCTCCATTTGCATTTGCATGTGACCATCTTTCCAACTGAAACTGAGACTACATTTTGAATTCAGTGTCCAAAATTTGTCAAACCTCCCTAGAAATTAAAGGACAGAAAAACTGTGAGAGGAAATGATTTTCCCTTTAACTGCATTGTTTAAATAACTAGCGACACCCGAGAACGAGGAAATAAAGAAACATCTATGGCAGTGAAGGACTTTAACCATAAACTAACTATTACATTGATCTAATGGTTTTCATTAAAATGAAATTATGTACTGGTTATTCCCAGTTCAGTTTAGCTTTATTATAGTACTATGGACAGTTCCCTATTTAATATACCCCCTGCTATCCAGTTTCTATCATATTGACTTTAAGAGCCTTTGAAACATAGGAAACTTAAAGATATCAAACTACTGCTGCCCTTATGAACCCCAATTTTTAGTTTATTTAAAATCCAGACTTGCTTATTTAACATTTGCTAAAAGAATATCCTTAACACAAATTTAAACTTCCTGTTTTCTGTGAAGTGATTGCTGCATTCTGTGGCAATCACTGCAATGCACTTCCTCTAGAGGACCAGCAATGTCGAGCCCTTAATTCAAATAACTTTTATTTTTGCGCCTGTTTAAAAAGAAGTGCTCTACCTCTCATGCAGAAGATCTTTTCAAGATCTACCGAGATCTGAAAGACCCATCAAGCAGTAAATATATTTTCTGCATTTTTTTTCTGGATGGGAAATCCTATGTGGGTGTAGACCATAGATGTTTGTCTCAGACTTGTAGTCTTTTTTGGCAACAAGCCTCACCAGACATTCCAGAAAGGTTACAGAGACTCTAGTCTCTGTATGACCTCTATTGGGTTCCCATGAATTAATATTTATATTTCACATAGACTGGTTTAGGCAGAGACCTGTTTCTTAGTTGAACTTCCCGTTCTCTTCCAGACAAGACACATTTGTACTGAATTATTTGAAGAACCTAAGTCATCATTTTAAGTAAAAAGAGGAAATGTTACATTAATTTAATCTCTCTTCATCATATTTTATGTTACATTTGCAGTATATTTTAATTTTCTATTTTGGTGCATTTTATAAGATGTGGGTGGCTCCATTTAATCTTTTACTGATGGCTACTGTAAAATGCTGATATGAATGAGTCTTGGAATTAAAACTATTTTGTGCTGTTTTCTTATAGGAGTCACCATGGGAGGAAAGCTGAGCAAGAAGAAGAAAGGATATGATGTGAGCGACCCTAAAGACAGAAAAGAAGAGACTCGGGTAAATGGTGCCGCTGCAGAAGAGTCTGCTAAAGTGGAAGATGGAGCTCCATCTATAGGAGCTGAGGGGACTGCTGGGAAAGATGCTGTGGTAGAGGAAACTACAGTGTCAGCAGAAGCCGTGGTAACTGAGGCTGCTGTACCCCCAGAAGAACCAAAAGCTGCACATACAGAAGAACAACCCCCCGGAGCTGACGGGAAGGATGCCTCGGAGACTAAAACAGAAGTAAAAGAAGAGACAGCTGTTGCACCAGTGGAAACAACTCCACCTGTGCAGGAACCAGTTGTAGCAGCAGAGACAGAAGCACTTGTGAGAGAGGACAATGACGAAGCACCAGAGAAAGCATCTCCAGTGGCTGACATACCCCCAGAAGAGCCACAATCTGCTCCACCACAAGAACAAGCTGCTATTGAGCAAACATTAACAGCAGTGGAAGCATCTCTAGTTGAAAAAGTATCAGCTGCAGAGCAAGAGAAAGAAGCTCCTTTAGAAGAACCAGCAGCACCAACCCAGGCCGCTGCTTTGACAGAACAAGAGCCAGTTGTAGTTACAGAGAAATCAGAACCTGAACCAGAGGAGAGAGTTGTAGCTGAAACTGTCCTCGCTGTGGAAACAGAGAAGCCACCAGTGACTGCAGAAGAATCATCTCCTCCACCATTTGCAGAACCTGTGCAAGCTGAACCTGAAGAGCCCTTAGTGGAGGAGCCTCCTGTCGCTGTAGAGTCAGTACCAGAGCCAGATGCTTCAGTCAGCACAGAGGCAGCATCTGATGATCAGCAAACTGAGCCCCTACAAGAGACTGCGACAGAGCCAGAGGCCAGTGTGGAAGAAACCGAATCTGCTGCTGCAGCGCCGGAACCTGAACCAGAGGCTGAGCCAGCAGCAGAGCTAGCGGAGGAGTTAGCATCCCAACAAGAGCAAACCGCACAGGCGGAACCTGAGCAAGACACAGTTCAAGCAACAGAGCCAGAGTCTGTGGGAGAACCCATATCAGAACCTGAACCAGACCAAATAGCAGAACCAGAACCAAAAGAGACAGCAGAGCAAGAAACTGTGGCTGTGTCTGACACTGCTGAATGTGAGACTGTTGAAGCTGAATCATCTGAGGCTTTGGCAGCTGCTGAAAATCACCATGCAGAAGAAGAATCTGTATCAGCAGAAGCCCCAGGCTCCAATGATGCAACTGAGTCAGAAGCTGCAGAACCTGTACCTGAGATTATCATCTCACAGTCTGCATCCACCAACAACATGATGGCTGAATCTGATAATGGAGCTGAAGCCTCCTTGGAAGAGGTGCCCAACCCAGAGCCCAAGATGGAAAACGGAGATTTAGGAAGCCCTTCCTCCACTGAGAATGAGGTAGATGCAGTCAGGGCAGTGAACGGGGAGTGCAGCAATAATACTGATGGCCTGGCCGCACATGCAGAAGAATGTGTGAATGGAAACGAAAATTTAGAGGAGAGGCCTGTCGATGAGAATGTTGATTGTGAACTGAAAAAGGACATTAACCTGTGCGGTGACGTCCAGGAAGTTCCTGACACAGTGGAGGGTCTCAGCACCGAGGTCACCCAGGCGGTCTAAATGAAAGCCCTCTGTTACATCACTGAGGGGTTGTTTCGATGGGGAAAGGAATCATAGACAGCTGGGCTTTTTGAAACCACTGCGCTTTCTTGATGAGGAACTCAGGAAAAAAAAAAGCTTTTTTTTTCCTTTTGGAAGGCCAAAAAAATTGAAAATCAAACACTTGATGCAGAGTGACCCACATGTTGCCAGGAAGATGAGAGTACAACAAAAATACATGAGCTGATGTGGACGGACAGTGGAGTTGGACAGCATGGCTAAATAACAGGAAATATGGTATCAATGAATGAATGAATAAATCTGAGTGTTTGATAAATACTGCAATCTGGGTAGCTCAAAAAGCATTGGTTAGTAGCATATTCTTAAATTTAAACTTTCATATATCCTTTCTATTGCTATATGAAGCGACATTAATGTTTTGGCCTTTTATAATAATTGTACTTGTAAGGACTGTTCATTTTAAAATGATTGTTCAGAATAGAAAATAAAAAGAGATTGTTGTAGTCCACAGTGATCTCCATTTTCATTTTATGACTTTTATTAACGTCAAGCACCTGGTTTAAAACTAATCATTCTGATAAAATAACAGACCCGATATACGGTATTCAATTTAGAATATGACATATTTTCTTTCCAGATCATCAGAACTGTGGCAAATTGTGAAAGCATTTTTTATACTATTAATCATAAAATTATAAGGAGGACTTTAAGGCCCATACAAAATTTCCCCCAATTATGTTTTATTTTTTACTTGTTTGCTATTTGGGCTATTGAACAGTAATGAGCTCCTATAACCTACCAGTGTTGCATCTTGGCTTTGAAAAGCATCTTCTGATTTGATGGCTCAAGTAATTTAAAGCAGGTCGACTGTCGCTGTCACTGTGGCTTAAAAATGCCTGAATAGATTGGAGTTAAGATGATTATTCACATCTTAACTAACTGTCAGGGTTGTGGTTGATGGAAGGTTTTTGGCCCTTGCATGAGAAAAACAAGCAAAAAAATGTTTTTTCTCCATTCTTAAATGAAAATTAGAATTTTCAGTAAAACAGTATCTTTTTTTACTTTGTTCAAATCACCATTCCTTGTTGCTAGTGCTCAATATTCCGGCTGCACACTTCACCAACACTTCACGGAACCAAACTGGGGAAGGGGAAACTCAAGGAGGGGGGAGGGGCAGGAATGCATGTAGGAGAAGAGAAAAGAATGAGGAGGCTAGGATGGGGAGGGGTGTTGGGGGATCAAAGGTTTTGATGCAGCATGGAGTACAAAAAAAAAAAAAAGGACCACTTTCCTCTGGCTTAGGGCATTTTGAGTCGGTTTCACAACCTGAGGGCATGGATTAATGCGTTGTAACTGCCTTACTTATATACAAACAGGTGGAGATGCTACACACAAACATATATATATATATATATATATATATATATATATATATATATATATATATATATATATATATATATATATATATATATATGTCTAATTTTTTTCTTATTTGGCTTTTATTCATCCCCTATATCATGCAACTTTTAGTATTCATCCGTCCATCCATCCACTCCCGCCAATTCCCTCAGAGTCGCAGTGGGGCCAGTGTCTATCTCCAGCAGAGATGGGAAGTAATGAAGTACAAATACTTCGTTACTGTACTCAAGTAGATTTTTCTGATATTTTTACTTTACTTTACTACTTATTTTTATGGCGACTTTTTACTTCTACTCCTTACATTTTTACACAAATATCTGTACTTTCTACTCCTTACATTTTAAAAAATTGGCTCGTTACTTTAGTTTTGAAACATTTCAATGGAGTTACCGTTATTATTTTTCACGTCATCAATACCAAATTCAATCTAATTGGATGGGAATCTACGTTGCATTTGACGCACCACTACAAGATGAATCGACAGATTCGGCAGTATTCATTCGCGGCAAATCATTGCAGCTTGGTGGCGGTGGCGTTAGCATAGTAGTATAGTAGATGATTGAAAATGAACACAACGGAGATCTATTCCTATTGGCAGACATCCATTTAAAATGTAGGCAACGGCATGAAAAAAGTGGTTTCTACTTTTACTTTTATACTTTAAGTAAATTTACAAGCCTGTACTTTGTTACTTTTACTTGAGTAAAGAAGTTTAATCAGTACTTCCACTTTTACCAGAGTATTTTTTAACACAAGTATCTGTACTTTTACTCAAGTACGGAAAGTGAGTACTTTTGCCATCTCTGATCTCCAGCAGTCTATGGGCAAAAGGTGGGGTACAGCCTGGACAGGTCACCAGTCTGTCGCGGGGCAAACATGACATGCAACCATGCACACACACTGTCTAACATAAGGACAATTTAGAGAATCCAGTCAACCCAACAGTCATGTTTTTGGACTGTGGGAGGAAGCCATTGTACACAGAGAGAACACGCAAATTCCATGCAGTAAGACTTTGGGCCAGGAATCAAACCCGGAAGCTTGTTGCTGCAAGGCAACAGTGCTACAACCTGCACTACTGTGCAGCCCACATTCATTACATATATTTTGTTTAACAAATCTTTACCTAATGCCATTTCTTTTGTTTTTTTTCAAACTGATACAGAATAATTGGATTAAACAAGCAACCGAGAATCAGTTTTACAGTTTAAGCGTCAGATCAAGCTCTAATAAAGTACTGTAATCCAAAACATTGTAGGAGGTGGGAGTTTTAGAAAGAGATCTGATTGTGTTAATCCAAACGTCCCATAAGTAGCTCCATAATAGCTCTGTCCGCATACCAGCTCTTTCCACATTCATACAAAAATACGCAGCTCTGCATATGATAGGAATGCTGTGGAGAGGGTTTGGGGCCAGAAACACTTAACTTCCCAGGATGTTTTTCTGCTTTACTTTTGAATCGTCATTTCTGTGAGTTGCTCTCTCACAGTCCTGGTTTTGGAACAGTCTATACCTGAATCAGTGACTTACCATTATTATTATAGATGGGGCACATCAGGAAGATAGTGTTAGTTCAATTACCGGTAATTTAGGACAAGAATAGGACAGTTTAATTTGAAAAGTTGTTGAAAGTGGGCTAAACAGTGGTACAGTGGGTGGCGCGGCTGCATTGCAGCAAGAAGGTTCAGGATCAATTCCCGCTCGTGGTCTTTCTGAATGGAGTTTGCATGTTCTCTCTGTGCATGCATGGGTTCTCTGTGGGTACTCTGGCTTCCTCCCACAATCCCAAAACATGACTGTTAGGTTCATTGGCTTCTCTAAATTCTCCTTAGGTGTGAGTGTGTGTGTGAGAATGGTTATTTGTCCTTTGTGTCTCTGCGTTGCGCTCCGAAGGAGTGGATTTACCCTGCCTCTCGCACGTAGATTAGCGGCCCCACCACGACCCTGAGAAGAACTAAGCGGGAGAAAATAGACTGAAGTTGTTCAGAGTTCTTTGTCATAAACAGGACAGCAGCCAAATGCTTTGTTGAATGATGTCTGTATTTTCCTGTAAGAGTAAAAATAATTGTAGTGATTGTTTTTTTTTTATCATGTACTCTTAGTCTTCTTAAACTGAAGACTCTCTATTTCAACAATAGTTAATTCACTCAGCTTCATTTTCTCCAGTCATAGTGCGTGTTTGTGTTGGAAAACAGAGTCCTTGTCCTCTGAATCCTGATTTACACACTCCCTTAAAGTTGCATGCTTGTGAAAGGCCAGCTGCACTGCCTGGTTACCCTGACACTATGTGCTCTATACGCACGCTCCTGCACAACGCTCAGACTGTGCTTCAGCCTCTTTATCTTGTGAGAGGATTAGCCTGGAGGTTTTAGCTTTCTCCAAATGATGCTTCTTCTGAGAATCAGAGGGGAAAGGGAAACATGAAACAAATCAAAACTTTCTTTGTTCGATCAAATCTTGAAGGTACAGAACTATTGATTTAAGTTGTATTTGTCAATTATAACAAGCGCTTAGGTCAGTAATCAATCAGGTTTTACGGAGCAAACATAAAGGAGGAATATGGTTTGGGAAAAACATTTTTCAGGAAGAATGTTCCTTGCTCTTTAGAGTCATGAGGTTATCCTAAAAAACAACTTGTTCATCTCCTTCTCTTTAATATGGCTTAATTTTTAACCATGTTTCACAATTTAAGTGCTTTACAATTGAACCTGGTTTTTAACCAGTAACTAACTCTACTGAACATAACTATCCTATATTGCACCATGTCTTGACAAAATGTAAGACTGAGTGACATCCCATTCTTAATAAACAGGATTTTTCGAAATAATAATGCCAGTCCACCACATATAAAGCTTTCAATCTTTCGTAAAAGCTTTCCAAAAGCTGTTTCTATCGGTTTTTTAAAATAACAATTCTTTACACTCATAAGGTCAGGCATAATTTGACATTTCTTTGCTAGAACTAAGCATTGCACTTGGTGATTTTAGGCTGGGATACTTGGTCCATTCCATGTTTTTGAGTTCATCTTAAAGCCATTTGAAGTTTAGTCATCAGGGTTCACTGTCATTCATGTTTTCCATTGAATTACCTCCTTGGCATCTATCAAAAGCTACAAAAGCATATTGATCACCTTTTTGTACAGGTCAGGTGTGCTGAGGCAGGGAAACAACTAAAACAGGAAGGGCAGTGGGCCCTGAGGATCAGGGTTAAGACAAACCCTGTTTTAGAGATCTGTACCAATCCTCTGTGCACAATGGCCCTCAACCTATTACCTAAGCTTTAATAAAATACCCCTGGTGGACAGTTGAACAGTGTCATACTTGGACTGCACAGGTGACTTGCTATCATGGAAACATCCTGAAAAAAGAGTCCCTAAGAGCTATGCTAATTTATTTTTTTATTCAAGCAGACAGCATGCCTAAGTCCATGAGAGTGACTGAAATACCTGAACTGAATGATCTTGAAGAGTGAATAAATACTCTTCTTTATATCAAACGATCACGTATTAAACAATACTAAAATTATATAAAAGGATTGCCTTAATTGTAAACCAAGCTCAAAATAATATCTAATACCATGTTAATTTTACATGTTTTTATAATATTGAAACATATTACACATCCCAGCATGATAAATATGTCAAATGTATTTCTCAGATTCAGAAAGCAACAAGATTCAATCAGTTAAAGTACAGCACATTGTTAATTATAAGCACCAGCAAGACATGGCAAAGACCAATGACTCCTTCATTTTTTGGACTGCCTCCCATCCTAGGCACAAAAACAAAGACAAACGGAGCATTTATTATTGCAACTGCAGGAAGTTCCTCTCCTTCACTCTCTCTGTAAAACATTTAGGAGCTGCACTAAAGTGACTTACAGGTTCAGAGATCAGCAAAGATAGATTCATGTCCTGCACTGACAAAACCAAAATGGGGGGTTTCTGTTTAAATCTTTCTCTTTTTTCATTGATATTAAATGTTTCTAATCAACGCTCTTGATGACCTGAAAACTTGAAAATTAGACTATTTTTTACCACTGGAAGTGGTTCATTATCCCATCATTACATGTATCCATCTGGACATGTTTGCTAATGCTGTCATTGAATCAAGGAGAGCAGAACCCTATTAGACACAGCCTGGTAGTGGTCAGGATCAATATTGATCCGCTGTGCTGGCCTAATGGACGCTGATTCCTTATTGTCTGTCCAGAGATCCCATCTCTGTTAACTTCTTACACATACACGCTCTCTCTCGACCACACGCACCCTCTCCAACACAAAGGCACTTGTGTTCAAACACTGCTGATGCTGCAGCTGCTGCAGAGAACGAGCACTTTACAGCGCCCCATTTTTTGCATCTATTGATGTGTGCTCGAGAGACAAGGATGAATTCGCATATTTGACCTGTAAGCAGATTGCCTTGATATCTTCTTGACAAAAAATGACAAGATACTGAGACAGAAACACCCAAAATACCCTGCTGCTGTATACTGGAGTCTTATTCTTTTGTGTCAGCAGAGACATTTGTTTTTAAGAACCTTGCTCTGGTGCTGAGATTACAAAATAAAACAAGTATCCATGTGGTTGCTATCTCAACTTTCAGTTTGGCTCAACCCCTGCTGAGATTTCCAGAGTTCACTGTTTTATCAGTAATGGTTCAGGGTTGCAGCGCATGCAGAGTGTAGTTTTAAAATGAAAGCCGATATGGCATCCATCTGCTGCAGCCATTATTTGGTTAGACTGGAAAATATCTTTATTTTCCAGCCCAGCCTTTTAAAGTAGTTCTAAACATGTGGGTGGAGAACATGCTGCACAAAGCATTTCTTTGAAATTATGTCTGACACTCTAGTCTAGAGTGGCAGACATAATATTAAGTTAGAATATTAATCAAGAAAATATGGTGGAGTAAAACTAATCCTAAAAGTAAAAAATATATCCGAGTCAATATAACTACTTGTGCACGCACACACATGCTGACAAACTATGAACTGTAAAGCTTCGAACTCAACACTATTTCTGACATTTTCAATTGAAAAAGCTTCCTGGATGGGAAGCGAAGCATCTTCAAACTTGGAAACAAAGTCCAGTAGATTGTTTTTTAACTTTTTTGGAATGCTGATGAACCAACAGATGAAATGACCTGATAAGCTGGACTGGCCCTATAGCTTCACCTTATGCAAACACTACATACTACATTTCCATTTACATAGTTTTTTTTTTCTAACAGTGTTTTATATTTTGAAAAGATTTAGTCTGCTTATTGCATAAGCCTTCTAAGCCTTCTAGTTACTGTTTGGTTGATGAAGACAATGATTTAAAATGGAAAACCATGTGTGAGAAGTAAAACTGTTAGAAATATCTTACTGTGGTTAAGAAATCATATTTGAGAGGTCATAAGAGTTTCATGAGAAATCAGTTTTACCCCAGTATTAGCCTGAGGATGTAGTCACAGACAGAAACACCATCACATGTGACAGGTACCACCTGACTGTGGTTTGCAGTTTTTTTGTGAGCTTAATTATTGTTTCTAAAAAGGCTTTTACATACAGATCACACAGACTAAAATAATGCATATTCTAACTGAAAACACACACATAGTAACAGACGTCCCAGCAGTTATTTTAATGTGAACATAATGTAGGGTAAATTATGAATAGTTCTTTTTCAAAGTTGAATTATATTTAATTTGTTCAATAATGAATATCAAATATTCATATAACTTAACATTTCGAATGAAAAGTAGCATAAAACAGTAGGAGCTTTTAATTTCTCCCTCCAGTTCACTTAAAATGATTTTTTTTTTTTTATTCAACTCAGAAGACTATAACGGCCACAGTTCAAATACGCAAAATAAACAACCACAATTCAATTTCTTCAAGACTTCACCATAATGATTTCCACATTTCTTCTAAATGCAGTAAGAGTTTTAGATAGTTTTGTCTTTCTGCTGGGACAGTTCCGTGAACTGACAGCAACTGTTAAAAATAAAACAGTTTCATAACCTAAAAATCAATGTGAGGGATGAACTCTTTTCCTCTTCCCGGAGTTACTCTCTGTTTAAATGAGGTTGCTACCTGGATTGAACAAAGTAACAGGTTATGACCTCCCACTGGAAAATCTCTGCATGGATGATTATGTTTTAGCCAGAAAACAGATATTTAATCCTAACTACTGCAGTGAGTAGCTTCTCATTTCTGTTTGTTGGAAGACACACCCTGTAGTTATTGTAAAGACCAATGAGTTAAACTTCTGTATTGCTCCTCTAGTTATTGCAGCCAATCAAAACACTTAATATTAGATGTATTTCATTCAACAACATTAACCTCTTGGGTGTCACTGATGCATATATATTAAAACATTATTATCATGAGTGGTCGGCACCTCAGGTTCAAGTGTTGGGCCCAGCAAGTTTACATGTGACAGGAGGAAGCTGGAATCAAACCCACAACTCTCATACCGCAAGACAACTACTTTATACACTGATCAACATTCACTCCTGATGTTAGTTTCAATGTCAATTTAGTCAAGTAAACAGCATGAATCACTCAAAGAAAATGTCTGAGATTGCAGAAACAACTAAAATTGTGTTTAGAACTGTCAAGCAAATTTTTTCGAAATAAAAGGACAGTGGGGACAATAAACCAATAAGTGGCTGGAAAAAATGAATCTGATTGGAGATGACTTAAATGTTTAGTTAAATGTAATTGTAAAAACAATAAAAAACAAAAGAACTTATGGCCTTTTTTATAGTAATCTTGGGAGCATTGAGACTCCTAAAATGTGAAAATCCATAGATAAGTTAAATAGAACCCCACACATAAAGTAAACTGGTTGTCCAGTCATGCATGTAAATAAAGAGAGTTGGATATTTTGTTTTTTATGCATCAGCAAGCAATATCTAAAACTAAAATGCATGGCTTAGTCTTGTGATCCTCTGACTAAAGTACTCTCTTTAGAAAAAAAATGTATGTCTTTGAAAAACGTTTTTTTTTATAACTTTCTCAATAATCTTAAAAGAGAGGGGCTTATTAGTTATGTTATTTTATGTCTGTTATGTTAACTGGCTTCTCTAAATTCTCCTTAGGTGTGATTGTGTATTGGGAATTGTTGTTTGTCTCTGGTGACCTTTCCAGGGTATACCACGCTTTTCCCCCCAGCAGACAGCTGAAGAGAGGTACCAGCACCACTTGTGACCCTGCTTTGGATAAGTGTGATAGAAAATGGATGGCTGCCCAACAACATTTGGGATTAAAGATGTAGTACAGGTCTATTAATAATGCTTTAAGTGCACAATAGGTGTTACTATATTTCTATATTTATCATAAATTTATCATGACCAAATGTAAAACATAATGTCAGTTCAATTAAAGGTATAGTGGAGGATTTTTTCAAACTTTTGAGAAGACCTGCCTTCTCCACTTAAAAAAAAAAAAGTACAGCACAACCCTGTAGCCTGTACCCCTATTAAACGCCTGCAAGAGCATTCACCAGCCCATTTCTCCTTGTGCACACTCTGTTTAAATGTTGCTGTTTGCATCACTCATACAAGCTTAGTTTCTAAAAAAAGATGTGCAAGTTTTCCACTATGTGCGACTCACAACCGGTAAGTGAAAATGGGGATGAGCACTTAGAATGGCCTTACGCAAACATATCACCAGAATGATTGACCATTAGGAGGACCACTTATTTTGATGATCCACCCGGAAAAAGAAATTCCTCCACTATACCTTTAATAGCAGAGAGTTCATTACTAACACGTGTGATATCTTTAAAGTACATATTCAATAAGTTTTATATAAGAAATTCTGTTGTCTTTATCATTCAATATTAAATGGAAACATATACAGCTTAATTCTGATTTTGCAAATATAATGTAGGAGTTAAAAAGATGAAAATTATTTTACTGTAAATCTGACATAAGAGTTTGCAATTTCCCAGTAGAATTCAACTCTAATAATAGAGATAAAAAGCACTTTATGACATTTAACTCAAACCAACACCTTCTAATGTGATTATATGTGCTGCTGAAATAAAATTCCCATATTATATTGATTTGGGTGCCAGCCACTATGGCTACAGAGGAATGTCCACCGAGGACAGATGACCTTCACTTTACCTTTAGTTACAAACAAAACTAAATCAAAGCCGCTTCTTGTTTAACACAGCCCCATACTTTGCTCCTGGTGAATAATTTATACCTGGAATGAAATGACCTCCGGCACTTTTAAACCAGCAGAGATTGGGCAAGACTGAGTGACAGGTAGGGGGTAGGCAGACAGAGAGCTGCTGGGAAAACAAATGGTTTTAATCTGTTTTCTCACATGCTCCAGAGCAGAAGTACAGCTGGCTGAAAGGAAAGAGGAAGTAGCAGAAAAGCAGACATGATGATAGCTCAGCTTGTTCAGATGTTTGAAAATACTGGAGCAACAGAAGGTGCTTTCTGAATCGCTGTATATTTATGTGTGTCTGTCACAGAAGAGGTTAATCTTATACAAGGAGCATTGCTGCCATTTTGCTAATTTTGAAATTCACCGAACTTAACCACTTTTGGTTAGGTTGTTTTGTTCACTTCTTAAAAAAACAAATAAATATAAGCCGGTTTATTCAAACAAAATGGAGGTCCTGTTGGATATCATTCCTATCAACTCTTCACAGCTTCTTTCATACTATTCATATTAAGTCTCTGTAGTATATCAACATTAAACTTGACAATTATCTTTAAAGGGTTTACAGCAGGGGTGGGTAATTCCAGTCCTGGAGGGCCTGTATCCTGAAACTTTTAGATATGCCCTTGACTTAACACACCTGAATCAAGTAAATAGATAATTAAAAGGACTCTGGAGAAATTTATTGCATACTGGGGAGGTAATTCAACCATTTGATTCAGGTGTGTTGGAGCAAGGATGAATCTAAATGATGCAGGAAACCGGCCCTCAAGGACTGGAGTTGCCCATCCCTGGTTTACAGGTTTCAGTCATTGCATCATTTCTGTTGCCTACAAAACATAAAAAAAAAGACTGTTTGATAGAGTAAGCTCCCTTCACAGCCTGCCTGCATGCTATTGTGGATTTTGTGTCAATGTTTAACAAAGATTTTGATGTTGACGATTACATCAACCCCCAATAGGTTAGTTAAAACAAGAGCAAAAGGACAGGATAAACATTCTAGAGAAACACTGTAGTTTTTACGTACACTATCTTGCAAAACTGAATTAAATCTCTTGATGCTTTCCATATTGTAAAGAGCTGCATCAAGGCTTTGTCAAGTGTAAATTAATACCAAACTTGACATAGAGTTAAAGTATGGGAAGTATGTAAAACAGAAGCAGTGCATTACAACATGATTTTCTACCAGAGAGCGACTGAGAAAACTGGAAATGCTGCATTCCTCTTTATTCCCACTTTACAGCTGGTATCCCACACATATTACCCTCCTCGGCACAGCCCACAACATACGCATTCATGTAATTTTATCTTTACATGGTTTTTGCATCGGTATCCATCCATTTTCATTTTATTGCAATGGTTTAACCAGCACCCTAACCCAAAACCCACCCATTACCAGTACATAACTAAAGCTGACCTAAACTCGATTTAGACCTTAGTCCTAAACTAAATCTTTACCCAAGAACAGCATGCAAAAAGGTATGGGCCAGAAAAATGTCCTTACTTTCTAAAACTGACCTCTCTTTGCTATTTGCTGCAGTATCCATGAGAACAAACACACACACACACACACACACACACACACACACACACACACACACACACACACACACACA
>NW_015150468.1:1806312-1808949 GCF_000732505.1 Cyprinodon variegatus
CACACACACACACACACACGCAGAGTGTAATAGATACTGCAGATATCTCTTTGGTAGGCATATGCTAAAAATCTTGATTCAAGGAACTAACTGGAATTAGCTGCTTAAAGCATTTGTCACCTACATTCTAGCCAATAGACACGTTGACAACAGTCAAGGAGCAAGCAGAGGGCCTCCTCTTACGCTCCTTTACATGTTTACAAAATGTCTCAGCTGGCTCAATAAGTGGCACAGCTTGTTATCACAGGTGCTAAGAAGCATCCAGACTGATAAAGACTTAGGAGGCACTGCAGAAAAAAAAAAAAAAAAAAAGGAAACCTGGCAATGTCACCTAAAGTCTTTAATTTAAAAGTATGTAATTTTTTATCAGTAAATTAGTTTGCACACTTTTATTATAGCTGTTGAAGTATGTTTGTTTATTTCATTTACACCTGCAATCATAAGTTTAACTATGGAGGACACTGAAGTAGTATGACTGGTCATACTCTGGACTGACAAGAAAGACGAAAAGAAAAGCAGAGATTAAAATCCATTTAAAATAGTGACCTCATTAGAGTTCCTGCATCTACGCCCAGTCTCTACAGCTTTCTCAAATCCAGCCATACATCCCAAGCACCTACTTGTCTCAGTGTAATGCATTTCTTGACATTAAATTAACTAAATAACATTAATTAATTAACAAAACGGTGACACTTTACTATATCTATTATTTATAAATAGTTATTAAACAATTATTAAGGGGTAACAGATAGTTTATTCATGTATAAACAGCATCTAAACCATTTATAAAAGGTAAATAGGTAATATTGCCCTGCCATGTAGGTTTATCCCTAACTCTATCATCAGTGAGCTTAAGACCTTAAAATAGCCTTTATTTTTTATTTAATTTTGCAGCTTTACTTAATCATTAATAAATGGTCTCTTTACCATTTATGAATTATGGTTATGAAGGTTATTAAAAAGTGTAACATCAGTGCAGGAAAATGCTGTTGAGGTTTGACTAGTCTGCACATTTTAGACTTTAAACTAGATGAATTTGATGCCTTTATGCATTATAGACATAAAGCAATGCAACCAGTACCACAGATCTCCACTTCAACTTTCCGTATGAATTTAATTTCCTGCACTTCTAACCACTGACAAAACCCAGGAGAAACAACCGAACAGAAGAAACAATAAAAAACAGGGAAGAGAAAGAATCTTAGTAACAAAACTGCACAGTTTAAAACCTCCAGGATCACTGAATGGATAGCCATGCCTGACCAACAAAAGCATTTCCATTCACTGTATTGAGCAAAATAAATTGATAGTGTAGAAAGAGGACAATATAAAGAGTTAATAGAAGTGGTATACTGCAGCAGTAAAACAGTAAGACAGCTTAGCAAATGTTAGCAAAAATTGATACTGTAGTTTTCAGTTTGTTTATAAAGTACGGAACAGTAATTTCCCTCAGCTGTTGTGAGTTTGGGGGTCAAGTTGTTGAGTTTGAAACAACATCAGCTAATCTACACAGAATAAAAGCCTCATGTCTGTAAACTCTGTAGCAAGGTTTCAGTCAATTAAGCAATATGGAAGGACATCAGATACTTCACACTGGGGAAAAGCCGTACAGCTGTTGCCTCTGTGGAGAGACTTGTTGCAGATGGCGGCCTTTAAAGTGTCATCACCATTTCCACCCAGGAAAGGCCTTACAGCTGTAGCTGCTGCAGCAAGGGTTTTAAGAGACCCGGAAAATTAAAAGGTTAATCAGAGAATCCACATGGAGGAGAAGGAAGCCTAAAAGCTGTAGAGAAAAAAAAGACTATTTTAACTTTTTCACTATCATCTAGGTGTCCATGCAGGGAGGAAGCCAGACATCTGTGAACAGTTTTGTTCTGTCCGACTCTTTAAAGCTGATTTGACTGCTGAATTAAAATCAAAGATTGTTGCATTAAAACTCTTGAGATCATTAAGATCCAAGATAGTTTGTGTGCTCAACAGATTTGAAAATGTGTTGCTGTTAGCATTTAGAGAATTTGCTAACTAGGGTTGAAGTGCTTGATGAACTTGTTGTTGGTTCTCTCTGTTAAGCTCAGAACAAAAGGACCCAGTTTTCGAGGCAGAGAGACAGTTATGTTTAATGAAATGTTTAGTTAAGATGGAACAGCAGAGAACAGAGTCAGCGTCTAAGGTGGAAACCTCTGCAGGGGGAGAACACAGGTTAGTGACTATGTTTATCTGACAGAGGATGATGATGATGAACATGTGAGTCACTATCCTGGTCTTAAAGTTCAGTCTGTACCCAGAGAATGAGGTTGATTCCAGCCCATCGCCTGCCAACAAGATGTGGTGGGCTCCGTCCAGAAGAGGATCAGAACTGAGATCAGAACCGAGCAGACGAAGGAAGGCAGGATTATCCAGGGGGCGAAGGAGGCAGAAATAGGAGATCAGAGATCCAAAGAGGTTCCGTAAAAAAATCCAGGACACTGTCAGTAATCAGTTCCAGGCTGAGTACACAGGCAAAATCCAGCAGTAAAAGGACTGTTTGCCTGAGTCTGAGGACAGGCCAGGCAAACAGATCAGCAGTGTTGGGAAAGTTCTCTTTCTACGTGAACTAGTTCAAAGTTCAGTTCACACATTTTAAAATGAATTAGTTCA
>NW_015150468.1:1810513-1875917 GCF_000732505.1 Cyprinodon variegatus
ATCAGGCAATCAGAAGCACTCAGGTATGCTAGAGAACTCTCACCAAAGGCTCGCATAATCTGATGACAGGTCTGAAGGCTGGTTGAATAGAGACTGAAGCAGGTGGATAAGATGAGCGGTAATGAGAACTGGGCGGAACTAGGCAGGTAAATGAAATGAGTAATCAGGCCAGTCATCAGCACACAGATCGTGACTCTCTGCCATGTTCGAAGCTCTTCTTCAAAGCTGAATTCTCAAATATACCAATCTTTAGTAAGTCCAAACATTCCTAGAAAGAAGGGTTTGCTCAAGGTGGATTCATCTAGCTTTTGAGAGGAGATGTGGTTGATTCAGTTTCTAGTTGTGATGCTTTCTTCTTAGAGTTGCATTGGTTGTTATAAAATCAAACGCAGCAAGAAATCAAACCAATTGTAAGATTTAAACTGGACTTAGAAATCTGTCATGATGATGAACACTGCAAAACTGAATGATTTTCTGCATAAAGTTCTATGTTGAACTTACACTTTATTAGCAATACATCATTTTATTTTGATTTACTCATGACGAAACAGTACTCTTTATTGGCCTTATTCACTGTAGAGTATGTGATATGAAGATAAGTGATAGAAAACCAATTGACTGAAGACTCTTCTCTGAAATGATCATCGCACCTATCTGACCGAGCTGCCCTGGATGGGGAACAATACAATCTGTTCATAAAACTGTCAACAAGATAAAGGATAAAACTGCAGGATTACAAAAAAAATCATGACTTTTATAGTTTGTAAATGGAGGTTTTATTAGCATTAGAAACAGGAATAACAATGAATACATTTCCCTCAGTTACAATTGTGGTTTATAGAGTGAAATGGCTTCAACCCACCGAAGCTTTGAAAGAGCGAAATCACGTTAACATAGGTTGCATCAGAAAGCTTTTAGATAATTGTATCACCTGCTAAAGGCTGCTGCTTTTCCCCCCTTAATATTTATTGTGTGCAATTCTATTTTGAGGTAAGCAGTTCCCGGGAGTGATTCATGAACAGCAAGTAAACAGGAACACAAGCCCATCCCAAAGGTGAAAATCAAACCTTTTTTTGTTTTGTTTTTTGCTAGTCTGGCAAATATTTGTTTGTTTGATATCAGATACTGCACTTACTTTCTAATAGTTCAGACAATAAAACAAGTGCTTGTAAAAGTAGATTTACAGACACAAAAAAATATCATAGTTTGCTCATTTTTATAGAGCAACAAAGACAGAGATTGAAAAGAGAAGGTCTTAGCCCCTTTAACGTGTCCTAACCCTTGCATGCTATCTTTTATCCTTTCTTAACTTTCTTATTGATTTACTTTAACATACGTGTTTATACATAACATACCATTGTCTACCACAAGGCTGGCACCTCTGATCCCACAAACATATATGGCTCCTTTAACGTGTGGTAGAGGGTGCATGGTTACTAGAAAATTACTACAAAACACCCAAAAGATAGAAGAGCACTGTTTTATTTAACCAATAGGTTTACATTTTGATTTAAAAATAATCTAATGATCTAAAGTCAACAGAACAGTCCAAAGTGTCATAGAAACTCTGGCAGCAGCAAGTCACTGATTAACTTTTATCCAGTGACTTGAAAGGCTCATTGAATACAAAACAGTTTGAAGCAATTCACAACTGAATGTCAGAAATGTAGAACCTGTTGCATCCTAATGACTTAATGCCTGATCATAGCTATATTTGTGAGTCAACAAAAAGGAATATAACATTTCAATTAAAAACCATCATCTAGTTCTGTGTCAGGGTTGTGTAAATGTAGCAGGCCCGTCAGAGGTTGAGATTTCATTGCATTACATCAGATGCAATACGCTAAAGAGACAGAAATCCCTTCAGGCACAGGAAAAACCAAAAACACACCCAATCTTCTATTTTATAATATAAACATCTCATTGCTTTGTGTTGTGGTAATTACTCACCCTTCACCATGTGCACTAGAGCCTTGAAAATAAATGCTAAGGTTTATAAGTGAGTTTCTAATGGAACGGAGACACGTGTGTTCTTCCTTTCTGCATTAAAGAAGGTCATGCTGATTGATTATATCATGCATTTCTGTCAATAAAAATATTAAGTCTATTAATTGTCACTATATTTCATTCATCTTAGATTATTGTATTTTTAACATATTATTTTAGAAATATCAGAAAAAATTATAGACTGCTTTTTTTTTTTTTTGAACTGTAGCTCAAGTGGTCATCAGCTGCTCTCTGCCAAGCGTTTACTTTTTTATGACCTCTAGAGCCAGAGAAAAATCAATTTTCCTAATGTACTTATGGGACACTGAATAATCCAGAGACGGGAATCAAATTACATGAATGAGACTGACATCTCTAGTTTTTTTTTATCAGGGTGAGCAGGTATTCTAGGGTATCCGCCCCATGTTTCATGTATTAGTATTAACCAACAAACAAGAAAAACATCAGTGAATGCACAGTAATAACATAATCAGAGAAAAATGTTTTTACGTTTTAAAAAAACTAATGAGTAAAACAAAGGAACAATAAGCATGGTCTATTTACTTCTAAAATAAACAGATGGGTGATCCTATATGCTTCCTGCTGGTGGACAGCATGACCAGTGGTGAAAAGAGTAATAACTGTAGGAGTGACTCAGCATGGGCCCCTAGGGAAACAGCCCATATCCATCACTGCTTTACTTTGCTGATGGAGAAATGTCAAGTAAAGTAGGTCAGGGGTGCAATCACTCCAAACTATTACTGACACTCAGAAGGAAGAAAGGAAGGAACAGCTTCCCTCACACTATTTAGCAGGACAGCCAACTCAGCTGACGCGGGAAAGGAAGGAAGGCAAGCCTCTCTGCACGTGTTTCAGGGGAGTGTATCCATCCATTGAATAACTATCATTAAGTAATCTAGCAGAGCATTTTCCAATAGATTTCTTTAAAAAAGGAAAAAGCTACAATCCTTTTTCCAATTGGTTTCTATACATTTACAAGATGTTTTCTTTACTTTCAAACAGCTGCACTGCCTCAATGAACATTACGGCTGAAGGAAGAAGGCTATGTTATTTATGTGCAATAATCTTTTTATGTGTTCTTTGAATTATAAAAGGTATTATACTATGTTCTGCCAGCTATCAAAAGCTAGCTTTCAAATTAGAAAAATTCTCAGGCTTGTTTTTAGAAGGATATACTGTGAGGTTTATAGAGTCGGAATAAGAGGAGCAAACAGAGACTGCAACCTGAACAAATATCACCTATAACAATCTGGTGCCCTGAGATTGTTTTAAAGGAAATATTATCCTAATGGCGATTAGCTTTTTATTACTCGAAGGAAGGCTGTTGTCTCATGAAGTCCTTGCTCTTTTAGCTGGATTTATCACTCTTTCAGTAACTCTTTAAATAACTCTACTTCTTAGAGTAAATAACTCTCAAACAGGACTTTAACTTTTATATTACTTAATCCAAGTTTAAATTCAGAAAATAACACTAAGCTCAAGTCTGGAAGTCTTCAGAAATGTATGGAGATGAACTATTAAAACAATTCCAGTGAGTTCTTACCTCAGTGATATCAGTAGAACAGGTGTCACCTGATGCCTATCTGATAGGGTGTGTCATTATTTGATGTCCAGCTCCACACTGATTGGTCTTCAAAGTCATATGTCCCCTTTTTAATCAAACCTGGCTCTTGAGAAGAGAAAGTATGTTTCATTGCAGTATATTACCAGTATATCTCTATAGGCTGCCCTGTATCTACCTATGATTTCTACCTAACGTTGTGACTCACGCACTGAAGATGATCACTTTTATCCTGACAAAATGAATCTTTGCTGGAACTGAACTGACTTTTGATGGGTTTAAAAAGCACAGTGCAATTCATATATTATACTATGTTTATATGTTATACTATTCTTTTAACCCTTCATAAATATCTCAGTGCTCAAAATTTCAACACAGTAGTGTTTAAGTTAACAGTCAAAAATAAATGTTTATAGGCATGGAGTTATAGAAGTTGTGCAATTTCTGTTACTCAAGAAACTTTATACATTAGGATCTGCTTAGTTTTAAACATTTTTTTCCTTTTGCAAAGAGCAGTTTTGTGATTTTCCTTTGGAGAGGGTTAAAATGATGCAAATTTATCTGGAAAAATGTCTTTCTAATATAGCTGAGCTGCAGACATCTTCCCTTGTCCACTGCAGGACTTTAGACTAACAACATGCCAGCAGAAGTCTGTAGTTGAATCTGATTGCAGCCACGCACCCCCTGCTGTCTAATGCGGGGATTAGACTGCACATATTTGTTTCTAGCCCTTCTTGAGGTTACTGCTTCCTTTCCCTCTATCCATCTCTCCTTCGTGTCTCCTCCTCCTCATTTCCACAGAGCCACATGGACTGCTGCGTTTATGGGTTTCTGTAGCTTTTCTCTGTGGTCTAAGCGTCTCCTTGCCTGCTGACACAAGCAAGGCACAAACAGTCAAGTGCAGCAGAAAAACAGCTACTAAACACAGCGTTGGCCATAAACTCGTACCTACACACCAGAACACTCATGCTGTAGCGCATGTTTGACTAAGTTGCTGTTCAACAAGCACAGTGAAGGGGCCGTCTGTGCTTCTTCTGGATTATATTATTTTAAGGGTGCTATTGTGTGGCCAAAAAGACAAGAGTTCTGCTCCCATTTCTAGGTAGACATTTTTTATGGCTGCCAGTATAATTGCATGTGGGAATCTGAACAATGCTGGGATCTGACATGTTGTGTAATGTCCTGTGAGTGTGTGGATATGACGAATAGTCTTAATGATGGTTTTATTGAGCTTTTTTGTATTGTACGTAATTTCCATTTTGCTTTACAGAGCCTCTTGCGTCTTTCATTTTTTAGGCAATGACAGAATAGTAATGTTGATTTTTTATTTAGGTTAAATACTAAGGAGTGGTTTTGCACCACTGCTCAGTTTTTAAAAGTACTGTCACAGACCCCATACTGTAAATGAATGTGTCTCTGAGGTTAATCATGTTCAGAGCGGAGCTCCAACCAGGACAGTGAGAAGCCATGTCACTTATCTGAGGAATTCACCCCAGCCATCTTCTGTTCATAAACACTCCCCTGTGGAGTGTGCTTCTCCCCTCTAGTCCTGCCTTTCCTCTCAAACCAACCCCGTAAATCTTCATGCTGTGCAGCCAGTTTGCTTTAGAAACAGCTGAAACCAAACAAGAGTGGAAACTAAAACAGAATCCATCACCTAAGAACTACACAGCCAACAAATTCTACTTAAGCTTTTCATAAAGCTTCAAATGCTCTGCTTCTTTTCCCTTTTGTGAATAAAAGATTTACAGTCTATCAAATAATACATTTTTTATGCAGATGATAATGTTTTGTATTTAGTATGTTGAAACATCCCTTTCAACATCCGCTGGATATTTTTCAGCAAACACAATCTAAGTCTGTTTTGAGAATGAAAAGTTTAACGGAGTACATTAGACTCTGTTTAGATAAACTTAAGTTTCGTCACTACTCTTAATGATTTGTGCTGACTGGGTCAGTAAAAAAGGTTTTGTCAAGACATAGGTACCCTAATTTAAACTATATAAATCAGGTGATCCAGAAATATTTGGGCTTGACTGTAAAAGATGAGAGAAAGTTATAAAGCTGAATTATAAAACCTAATTAGCTAGCATTTTTTTTTTTTTTTTTGCTTTTTATGTGTAAAGTTTTTTCTTTATATGGCATCTACCGGTACCTTGCTTTTTCATGATTTTGTTTTCTGGAAATATGTTGAAACTATTAAAAAATTTTTTTTCAGTATATAGGATGGTGTAAATATTCATTACCTAATCTGTGCCTGTTATATCTCCTTACCTCAGTAAGTGGGTTCTAGTATTGACTATGTTTTTTTCCTAAAAAAAAGCACCATAAATCTATTTTACGCAGACTAACAAGCTGTGGGAAAAACTGATGTGAGCAGTCCATCCTGATTTCTTCACATTGACAGAAAAAATTTGGGTTTTTCTGTGCTATTAACAGGCTGAAAGCTTTGCCTTCTGGTAAATTACTTACTATAACTTTAGTCTGTCTTATCATTTAGCTAATAAACAACGCTGGATATAATAATCATCAGTACAGTGGCTTTAATCAGCTTCCTATTTTATTTTATTTTTTTATTGCAGGAAGCTATTATCCTGCCATGATGACTGGCTGTATTACCCGCACTATGCTGGAACCTTTTCAAACCATGGTATTAGCATGGGTTTTTATTTCCAGGTCATAATCTACACTGACCACTTCATTAACTTTTTAAAGGAAGTTATAAACTAGACTGCTTTGTCACAGTTCTTGCATACTCTGATATGGAAAATCATGGCACATTGTGAATTGACATTTGTCACCATTTGGCTTATCCCTGAATCCTTCATTGGATTGTTGGTTGCCAGCCTGGTTGGTGTGACAATTAAATTATTGATTCAATTAATAAATCTGTGGTTGTATTTAGGATTTTTGAAAACTATTCAGAAAATTCCAACAGGTGATGTGTGTTTTTTTTTTTTGTCTGTCAAAACGTGTTGCTTTTTCATAAAAAAGAAAAGGGACATATGTCACTACCTGTAGCAGAGCATGTCTGCATCTGATTAAACATACACTGATGTCACCACAGAGTAAAACTGCATTTTCTTTCAGCCTGTAATTCCCGCTGTCATGTTTTCAGACTGATCCCAGTGATGAGGAGAATGACGGAAAGCGACAGCAGAGATAAGATCGGTACCTGGAGAATGTGATCTGGAGCACGTATGTGTGTGCCTTTGATACAAATGATAGAAATCAGCAAACATTGTTCCACATTTAGCTTTATAACAGACCTCCCTGTGTGAGCGGTTAAGACATGAGAAAATTGTAAGCTAAATGTAAATAATTGTCCAGTCTCAATGTGGTGTTGTTTCAGGCTGGGAGGATTGCTTTATCATAATTCTTCACGCAGCAGTGATCTGGCTGTCTGTATGTGTGGTTTATCTCCCATGAGCATGCTAACACCTGTGTGTGAGCTTGCATTTTTATAAGGGTAATGCAGTTCACAGCTCTGCCCACGCAGATGGATTTTCTGTCTCAGTTTTTACACTTGTAAACAATGTTGTCATGGTAAAGGCCAAAGAGCTAATATTGTGTTCTGGTTTTAAGTGTGAATGCTTGGCATCTTTTCCGAGTTTAATCATAGACACTTATGTCATAGGAAAAGATTAGTTATCTATGTTCACTTAAACATCTTATTTTATTGTTTTTAAAACAAGCAATATCTAATTCACTAACAATGCCCTGTACATTTGGAAATGTAAAGTCCTGGGTTTCATTCCAAATGTTACATTTTCCAGTATTGTCCCAGCCACAGCTCTCCCTGAGGAGATATTTGTCCTTTTTTTGCATTAAATGGTATCAATTTATTAGAAACTATTAGGTATGGATTTATATTTACGTGGTTGGATTTCACCAGTAACATAACTTTAGGAAGATCAGTGCTTTAAGTAGTTAATTTTTTACCAAAATCCAGGTCCATCCGACTTTCGTTATGTTAGTAAAGGCAGGACAACAGCTGTTGCGTGCATTTGCTGGGACTAAAGTTAATTAAGAAGACAACTGGACGGCATAAAATACATATTAGGACCTGGTGGCATCCTCAGCTCCTTCCTCTAGTGTGTGACTGAAACTGTTTTGCTGCTGAATAAAATAAAACTACAAACTTCACAGTGAAACCTTAAAATAAAGAATGAGTACTTATAACAATATTTGTCATCACCTTAGTTCTTAGTTGTCTACATAATGTAACAAGTACAAATGACCAATCCATTGCAACTACTACGGTTGTTTGGGTCCTTTAAATAGAACAGGTGCATTGAAATACAACAGTTAACACTTTTCAGGAATGTAATTTTACTTGACATGTTTTTCCAAATACTGAAATGGAATTTGACTTGATCAAAACCAACTTTATTGTTGGTTAATTATTTAAACACAGTTTGTACAACTAATGTGGTGGAAACTGGAATGTTTTGTTTTTATGCAGTTACCATTTGTTGTTGACATTCATTTCAAGATCTAGAAAGATAACAACCTTTCCTACACTAGATTTTTTTTCTAAATCCTGCAACAATAATGAGACCAAAACACATGTTTTTATTGATATTTTGGTCATTTATTTCTTCTGTATTCTCAAGAGATGTTCAATCTCTGTCTGCATCACTCCTTAAAGTTGCTGTGTTTTAGTACAAATATGAAGTCCTCTACATGTGGAGGATTTTTCTTCTAATACCCACACTTCAGTCTAAAAATAAGCAATGAAGTAAAAGCAACAAAACCTTTTGGATCCAATGCATGCTTTCACAGCAACATGAACATATGTTTGACAATTTTAGTTCACACTCACCTCATCAGGATGTGTGTGTTTGGAATCCAGTTCGGTGGTTTGTTTTTGTTTTTTTCTCTCTCCACCACCAGGTGGTGCCCTGTTGCTCGCTGGGCCTCCCTGCACACCTGCGGCTCGTTGGATCATTACCGGAGGAGTATTTGAGCAGCAGGCTGTCACTACCTCGACGCCAGAGTGTTTGCCAGTTTTGGGTACTCGAGCCAAGCTGAGATTAGCGGTGTCTAACCGAAGCAGAGTTTCTCTGAGTCAAATCTTGTTTTGGTCTTTGCTCTTCGGCAGGAAGCCTTTCCTGTGTCAGTGGATAACCTGGACCATCTCCCCCTGGAAGGATTACTGAGTACACACTGAGCAGGGGTAAACCTCCACATGATCCGTTCAAGTCCTCAGTTTCCTTAGTTTCTCCCTAGCTATATTTAAGCCTCAGTCAATTTTCCTATGGTCCATGAACAGATCACTGTGACTTCTCCTTCAGACTTTCCGGTTCCAGTTCACCAGTCCACTGAGTTCCAGCACCTACTTCTGTGTTTCATCAACATTCAATAAACCTGTTAAACTTTTTCCCTTGGTCTCTGAGTGGTTCTCTGCATGTGGGTCAGATTGCTTAAACCAATTATGACAGTGTGACTCCATCTGTGGCTTTTTATTGTAAAAACTGGGCTTCTGTTGTAATAATCATCAGGTAAGTTTTTGAAGTTTACGCTCAACAGCAGCGGTTAATGTACTTTTACTCCAGCTACTGAGCAATGTCCAATGACAAAGGACAATTATTAATGGTAAAAAGCTTCCCTGGCTTCCCATCACCAAATAAAATACATGAGAAAGAGAAGGTGCTTGTAGCTCACTGATATAACTTTGTGCTATAGACAATTGCACCCACGCATCTGATGTTCAGTCATTAAAACAACTTAGATGTTTCAATCTGTAATTAAATTCATAAATTAAAAATGTTTGTGTTATTGTTAAGTAGTCGATCACATTAAATGGTGGCAGCCCTACTGATTATTAATCCTATTCAATGTGCACTAACCACAGTCTCAGTTCTTGAGCAGGATAATTAATATGTTGGTAAAAGTGAAATAAACCTTAGCAAACCTGTAATGTTGTGAATTTTATACACTGCATAGCAGCATTTTAACCAGTATTTAACGTATGGAATCCAAAGCAGCTTTCTTTCTTTTGATGTATATGTGGGATACCTTTTAGAAACACAGGTGTTCGACTCTATACTACAGTAATTGTTCCATATGCGAGGGGCAGGAATGCAGCGGCCCTCAGAAGACCCTGAGTGGTTTAAAGTATGCCGGCCTCCTGCTGTCTCCCTGTAAAAACATAAGGAATACTCTGCTTTATTCTGTTTTAATCCAGCCTGGTTTTAATTCAAACAGGGCCTCTTTGGATCCTGGCCAAGTAAATAGTTCTGAGGAAATCTCTCGCTTTCTCTCCCCTTCAGTCATTCTGGCCTCTTACTCTGTAATGTAAAATACAATCCTCTTTGCAGAGACAGGGTGGGACAAGAAGACATATAACATCGTCCTTGGAGAAAATGGCCATCAATCTGCCACTTCTGCTGCACACTTTCTTCCATTTACCTATGCCAACTCATCCAGGCACCTCCCCCAGTTTCTCTCTTTTTATTGCTAGGAGCTTCCAGCAAGAGTCACATTGAAATTGTGGTTCTTGTGCGGGGGCATTACATTTGATTTACTGATTGATTTTACCATAAATAGCCTTCTTCTCCTACCAGCTGCCCATGAACACATCTATTCTTGGGCAATTGCTGCAGTCAAAGATAAAGCATCACATGCCCTATAAGAGCTAACATTAAGGTTTTTATAAATGTACAATTTTTAACTTCTTCACATCTTTGTATTGTTTTAAGATGGACTGCTTGATTATGAAAAAAATATTTGTCACCTTTATGTGGGCTAGTATTGTAATTACAGTAAACATGATTGCTTTTGAAAACACATTGAAATTCTTCACTTTAATGGAAAAATCTAAACATAATGGAAAAGGGAAATGTACCAAAATAAGAGTATTTGCTTTTTTTCTTTTCGAAACAGATAAGAATCAACTGGAACATAATTTTGAGTGATTTTAAGACAATAAACTATTTTAAAAGTTGCCCTCAGAAAGGTAGTACACTTTGTGGTGTTGCATGCCATTACAATACAGTAGTAAAAAATAAAACAATCTAGAGAGGTAAACCGCTCATCTGCTGGAAACTCATTTCCAAATGTGGCTCCACTAAACATTTCTGATTTGTACTTTATACTAAACAATTACTAATCCAATATGGCAGTATTTTTGAGGGGAAATGTAAGTTCAACCTTTTTTCATTCTGGTCTTTTACAAATCTCTGATTCCAAATTGAGGAAATTGTAGCTCCTTGTTCCTCTTTTATTCGCCTTTTCTGAAGGTCAACAGTACAGTAGAAACACTATCCTGGGTAGGAAAGGAACTCGGGACTGCTGTGCTTAATCCAGACAGCCTTAGCCTTTCTAGACATCATTGTGAGACAGAGACGCACATAAATGATGTGAATCAAAATCGGGTCTACAGCCTCCCCCTAAAAAAAAAAAAAAACTACAAAAAACAGAAGTGATCCAAATGTAGCCAATGGCTGAAGCTCTCCATTATAAAATAGAATACCATGATTATGCTTTGAAAGTAAAAATATCAATTATTCTTATAGTTTCAGATCCACTTTAGTAGCAGAAACAAGAAAAGCAGCTTGGGAAAAGGGCAAGAAGAAAACCAGTTCTCTAAATATATAGTGGATCTCAGGACCTTTGTGGGAAGGAGGCCCAATCCACAGGGCCCAAAGGATCTACTGCTAACATCCTAACGTAGGACTCTGCTTGTGTTTACTTTACTTCTCCAAAAACAGCATCAGTCACCATATTTGTTGGAGCCATATTATCCTTTAAGATTTTCAGTTATACAGGTGCAGACCCCTTCTGCAGCCATCACAAAGATACATAGCATACTCAGTATATGTGGGGGGAGGGGATCAGCTATGTAAAAGCTCAGGCAAATGCTACGAAACTATTAACCTGCTCACTGAAAAATAATAAATAAATGCTTAGTGTTTAGAAAACAGCTTATTACACAGCCAATCTTCATGCCATAAAGATTAAAACATGTTTGCAGGATACAGTAAAACAAACTTTGTTTAATCAAATTAAAGTATTTTTAAAAATGTAAATATAGTGCAAATATTAAGATATATAGAAAATAATGATCAGATATCAGTCCCACATCTCTGTAACTGTAATGTGTACTTTTAGTGGATTGATTAGGGTTGATGAGCTAAGTGTGTTAAATCATAATAGTGGAAATAGTGGAAGGGTCAATTGTTTTATTTTGTATCTTTTTAAGTGACCTTTATAAAGTTCAGGGATAGATATAGAGAAAATTACTTTAGAATTTTATTCCTTATTTATTTCTAAATGGTTGGTCACTTTTTCATAATGGTAAGGCACAAAAAAATAGAATCAAAAGTTTGTACTAATTTCTCTCATATGATGGGAAGACATAATTTTCTTTTATATAATGACTGGTCATGTTTTCAATGAACACCTCTAAATTATGACCAAAAAGAAGAACAGTAGATATATTGCATTTGGAGAAAAAAAAAAAAAAAGTCTCCTTTGGGCTGTTTCTTTCTGTGTTATCTCTTATCAACAACCATCTGTGTGGGTGTTGGGTCACAAGAAAGCACGCAAACAAGCAAAAAACAAAGGCCACTGCTAAATGAAGCTGGAAGGTCTGCACAGAGGAATTAAACTTTATACTGTTATTATAGATCTTAGCCCTTTCAACAACAGCAAAAAAGGAAAATTTAAATATTCACCAGGTCCTTTCCTGTTCTTTAAATATGTCTGAATCTCTTAAACCAGAACAAATATTTATTTGTTACTATTCCATATTTTAGATGAAAAATTTAAAAGCATCCAAAGTTTGAGATTCAGTTTTGGGCCGATGATCCTGGCACTGCTCCTTGGTAATCCCCAGAGAAAGCAGATAGATGGATAACGACATGATTATCTTATAGGGGGGTAGAGGACAAATCTTAGATTTAGGAAATTGCCAGAGTACATTCTGGCCTCCAGCTTGATCCCCTGCAGTCAGACAGTACAGCGGCTGTGGGTATTAAAAAGTCTCCAACAGGCATTTGAGGGGAACATGAGGTCATCAGAGGCCATATTTATATTTGAATTTTTTTTGGTTTTTATGCTCTAAAGCTACACATTACTGAACATTTAAATAAATTATTTATCTCAATGGGAGACAACCATCCTCTTCATCTCAATTTGATATATATGTGTGTATATCTCAAAACAAAACAAAAAACCCAACAAAATTTTAGTTAGGTGATTGCTTGGAGAAGTTTTCTTTTTTTTTTTCTTGATTATATCAGAGTGTGATGGTTTCAGGTCATAAATGTTTAAATTCGAAATGCGTCCTTAAAACCCAAAGTAGTAAAAGAGCACCCTCTAGTGTCAATAGAAAGAACAACTCCCATCTCATGACCTCTAATAGATTGTATTTAAATACCTCCTAAACTGTCGATACACTTTTTTTTTAGGATGTTTTTTTTTCTGTTGCAGCTCTTAGTTATACTTACATTTTTTTGTTTAAAGGAAACTCGATGGGATTTTAGATTAAAGTTTTACTTTCTCTTGTCATCTATACATTTTATTCAGCTACACATTTTCTGGTGTTCTTGTTTTCATTCCTTTAAGTAAGCATGAAAAACAATCTAAATCATGTAGAGCTCACCAACAAATTGATTCAGTAGCGCTCAACTCTATGATGATAAATCATTTTAAAACCCTTCATAAATATAATGGGTTAGGGTTACTTTTACAGTTTTTACATCACTTTTCTTGCATTAAAGATCCAGATAAGTTGAGGCTGACGATGGATTGAGGACAAACACAGGAAAGTAAATGTTGGAAACCTTTACAGCCAAATATGTTTTTACAGTTGCAGATCAAAACACAATGACAAACAGCTGAATCAGAGGCATACACAGTGCTGTAATAACTACAAAGTATTAAAGGTGAAAAAGCTAAAGTGTCACTTTGAGGGTTGTTTAGGGATCTCTTTACAACAGAAAAATGGAGATCTGGGGGTCTTAGGGAAATCCTTATCGGCTGCCGTCTTTCTGATGTTCTTCTCTGTAAGAAGGACTGAAATACAATTTTTCCTATAAGCTAATCCTTTAGATTGGTTGCCGCTCAGGGCTGGTACAGGCTGCGTTCACAGCTGAAACGTTGCAGAGGTCTGTGACATGGCATTATAAATGAAAGTGTTGTTGAAGGGCACAAACTGGTGGCTGATGATCTTGATTGCCTCTTGAGCAGCAGATCCTACAAACATGTTGACATAAAAAGTTAGGGGAATTTTCAATGCTTTTATTTTAGGGGGATGATGTGTGAGGGCTTCAATGATGAGTTTACCTCCTAAGAATGCAGACACTGTGTGTGGCTCTGCTGCACCGTAACGACAACTGCAGGAATAAAATGATTACTGGTTATTGTCAGCTCTGTTAGTCACTTTGAGCGGCCAGAGAAGCAGTGATTAGCACTTACAACTCATGGATGTAGTCATCTTTGATGTTGACATTGAGGCTATACTCTTGCAGCAGGCTGTTCACACACAGCTTTAGCTTGCTGATGTCCTCCTCCACCTGGTAGTTATACACTCCTTTCAGATAAAAAAAAAAAGAAAAAAGGCAAATAATGGGCAACAAACTGAAATAGACGATCTGTCCTGTGATTAAAAATAATTATTTTCTTTCTATATAATCTAATAAATAACACAGTCAACATACTTAAGAAAAGGTAGGTCTAATCATAAAAAAAGAAGAGAGGAAGTAAAAAATGGTGGTACCTGGGTAGCGTGAGTGCAGCTGATAGAAGCGATCCACAGCACGGATCATGAGGTAGAAGACCATCTCACTGTCTGGACTCTCCATGCAAGACGCTGCGACATTACAATAATAATTGAACTGTGCTGGACTTTCATGACACCAGTAAATAAAAAACAAAAAAACAAAAAAACAAAGAAAATAAAGATGCCTTGCATAAAATCATAAATTTGTCCCAGACTTACTTATTTCATCTTTATTTATTGAATCCACATGATATTCTTCAGCCAAAGAACGACAACGAACGACACGCAAGAAGGCAGCATTTTTACCTACGCACCAATACAAAAGCCTCCAGTTACATATACAGATTATCAATGTATGGTCAGAGATGAGATCAACTGATACAGTTCTTGTTAAGGCTGATGCTGATTATTTTGAAATCTGTAACCAATTCCAGATATTTGCTTCTGCTACCTCCGTTTATATGGTGAAAGTTACACAATGGTTACAAGAGTTAAACCAAAATATAAGAATAAAAGAATGCTAAGAAATCAAACCAATTATTAGCAATGTATAACCAGTTGATGGCTTTTGCTTTACATGATCCAATATAATACTAACTGAATGCAAAAATAAATCGGCAACTACATGCACATATCGACCAATCTTTAGGTCAGAGCACATAAACTACGTATGCTAGTTTTACCAATGACAAATATGTAAGATGAGCATTACAATCAAATTAAAGCAGCATTAAAGCAAATAAGTTAAATAGAGAACAGGGTACTTACAAAACAGCTTGATGTCCTTCTCAGAAATGCTCTCTACCGGCTGTTTAAAAGAAGAAAAATTAAATATAAAGATAATATTCCCTTAAATGTTTTGAAGAAGATATTGGATTAGTAAATGTAGCCATTTGATACAGAAATACATTTTGTTGATATGGTTTAGAACCTGCAGGAAACATGTTCATACATGACATTTCAGCCTCTTTTAAAGACACACTAAAGCTCGCACACTTGTTTTAATCCTTTAAGTTAAAAATAATTATCCTGCTCAGTCCTGAATGAGCAGGTTACTGACTGAATACCTTTCCAACAGACTGTAGAAGCCGTTCAACATGCTTGGAAACAGCTGCTGCATCCTGCAGGGACTTTTCCCGGTAACTGAAGTAAATAAAACAAAAACAAAACAGGCAACAGTTAAGCCAAAAAAAAAAGAAAAAAAAAAGAAAAGACAAAGCGTTATTGAGTTGTAGATATGCAGAGCCCAAATATTTCGTCACATACACATTTTGGAGATTGATAAACTTCTGAGAGTCAGCTATCATGTCTGGGATTGTTCCTCGCACAGGAAGGCTTCCATTGCCTTCATTGTATACAAACTCTTTCACAGCTCGCAGCATCATCCAGAAAGATGAACTCTGAAAAATATAAAACAGGAAAAAAAAAATTACACTCATGACATTTCCAATCTAAAAATAAAAAATAAATAAAAAAATAAATATATGCTTTAGAACTAAAAACAAAACCTGTACTGTGATGTTGCTACACTGTTCACTATTGAAGAGGTCTTCAACAGCACTTGGAATCTGTAAAAACAAATCAATAAAAAGAAGACCAGCTTATAGATTTGAACCCCAAAATAATCACAGCTCAAAATATAGAAAGAAGACTTTGGGATCGGACACCTTGGTTTGATTTAATGCAGTGTTGACATTCTTAATAGCTTCGTCAAAGTTTTCTTCATCCTCTGGAACACCGTCGTCATTCTTTATCATCCCTAAAATGGAAACTAACCATGTTTAAATCTCAGTCAGGGGATACATAAGCTGCAACAATCCAGAGGTCCACAGATACCTTCCCGAATCATTTGTCTGAAGGTCTCCTTCTCCTTGTAATTTTTGGGTGGCTGACCATCATGCTGCAATATCAACAAAAACAGCACAATTTATAAGATTACCCACCAAAAAGACAGCTAATCCAGGGGAATGATATCAGAAAAAGAAGTTGACTACCTCACTGAGCCACCTTTCCAGGTATTTAGCAACAATGATAATCCATGGAGTGTGACTGTGATCCTAAGAGAAGATGGGTACTAATTAGTTAGCTAAAATAAAGAATTATTAAAAAATGTATTTTGTGATATACACACCTTCTTTTCCATGCTTGTGAGGTCATAAGAGTTAATGTGGTTCTTAAACTCATCAAAAGGTTGATCTAATCGGAGATCCTCCAATGCATTGTCTGGATGAGATTCAATGACTAAAAACAGAGGCAACACTTAAAAAGAGGAAAAAAACTAAACATATTTTATGTACACATATAATTATATAGAGAGTTTAATGTATCAGTAACCAAAAGATTTTCTTTTGACAACTGTTAATGTGAAATAATAGACAGTTCTTAGATAAAGAGGCAGCATAGAAGGTTAGTCACCTGTGTGTTCCTGCACCACTAGCCTCATGTAGCCTAACAGGCCATACGTTTTACAAACTAGAAAAGGTACTGAGGCAGTCCACAGAACAGAGCCGAGCCTCAAACACGTGCTGTTGATGGGCAAGAGGGAGACAAAAACAAATTTGAGCTAAAAGACAGGAAGAAAACAAAGTCCCTCAACCTTTTCTGCAAAACTACTAATATGAATAATATATTGTACCTTTCCGGTAACTGGACACCAATGACTATTGTAAATCTGTGGAAAAACTCTGGATCATTGTCCAGAAGCTTGTCAGGACTCTGCAGGGATTAAAAATAGAACCGAGAGGTCAGGCACCAACAGATTGATGTCCCAGATTAAAGTGTTTTATGGTATGCATAGCATCATTTTTTATTTTTTTTAAAATCCTGATCTTTCAACATATAGAAACCTCCTCTACTGTAGCACATCTCTGCAGTGGAGCAATCATTATAAATGAAGTTGAGCATTAAAATTTTTCTCTGTTGAATTTATGAAAATGTTCAACATAAAAGTCAAACCTCCTCGACAAAGTTTCCAGACACGTCGCTGTTCAATTCTTGTAGAAGCTCTGTGGCAGCCTGTGCTCTATTCTGCAACAGAAAAGTAAGTCTCAACTTAAAATATTTGTTTCCATTATTCATAAGATGATGAACTTATGAATATTAATGCATGAATGGAGAGTTATGAGGACAAGGAATAAAATTAAATAAGTGACAAGAACAGTTTTAGGTATGCCAACCTTTCCAATGCTGTCGCTGCTGAGGAAAAAGCTGCAAGACAAACAGGTTAGTTTTTGAAACAAATCTGACATTACTAATTTCAAACATAGATCATATATAACAAACAAACTCGTACTTATTTCCTACATCCTCCCCAGCAACTGTGTGTCCATCTACTATGGTGAATGCTCCAATCCCTGTTAAACATAGAAGTTCAGCCAATTAGAAAACTGATCATCCTTCAGCAGCATCTCTCATCAGTGAATTACCTAGTTACCTGGAAGAACCAGATTCTTCAGAATCTCTGTTCCAGTGGCCGTGGCATTAATGAGACATACATGTGCATTCTCCAGAGTCTCTTGTCCATGGTCACCCCACAGACTGAGGGTGAAAAACACAAGAAAATGGCATATTTTACTAAAAACAATCACGTCCAGTCGCTGCACCTTGCAAAAACAACAGTGATAACACCTCGTCTTGTAATCATACGTATTTTCTACCATTGAATCAGTACATGCAGATTAAAAATAGGAGACAGTTGGTGGCAGAAAGGCTGTTTTACTTCATTAAGACCGAAATCATGACCAAAACATATTTAGATAAATCTCAAAATCAACGATGCTGAGGTAAATTAAACAAGCTAATGCTAACACGGAACTTCAAATTCTCTATCGACCTGCTCTAGTAAGATAATAAATATTAAATATATTGACTGACAAAACAAATCCAGTTTCTTAGTAAATTAGCAAGAATCTTTTAAAACTCACCGAAGCTGTCTATCGTATTTTTGTTCCTTGGAGCCCTTGGTAGCTGCTGCCATGATAGCTTTACAAAGACTGACGTAAATGGACGTAATTTTACTTCCGCAACGTTAGATTCGACACAAATGTGGCGCGCAGTTCGTATGCGCACTTTCGATAGAAACCAGGGTTGAAATTACCGGTAGGCTACTAATGAAATAGAGAACATATATTTTAAAGAAATGTAGAGAAACATACGTTTTTATTGATTCAAAACACACTTTCTTGTTGTAAACATCGTTTAAAAGGTTTGATGTAGATGGGTTGTTGTTGTTATATTTATGTTGCATATCCCCATGAAAATTGCTTTGATTCAAAATCTCTTTTATTGGTTTTCTTAATTTTTCAATAAAAAAAGGAGTACAAAACTGATATAGTATTTAAAGGTGAGTATTAGTGAAGACATTAGATTAAAGTGATCACAGAATTACCAATGAGAGAGAAAAAAAAAATAGAGTAAAATGAATAAATAAATAACAAAGAAGAAAAAAACTAAAGAAAACTCCAAAGGAATTCCTCCCCAATAATGCCAGGAAAAAAAGAAAAAGATTCTTCATGATGAAATATAGAAAATAAATTACATTAATTCAGGTAGATTGTGATTTCAATCCCTTGTCAGCCAGCCACTGAGGGTGACTAGAGGTACACGGATGTAAAAACTGAAGCATCAAACCAAAGACACAATATAGCTACTTTGCACAAGAAGTGTATCATCAATGTAGCCTACATATTATGTCAGTTTAGAGACATTGCTTTACCTTCCTGTGGCTTTTTTGGTTTAATTTCCATGGCAGATTTTAGCAAATTTTAAATGTTCAATTAGCTGCTCTAATACTTTTATTATTCCATGTTAGATATTGGAAAAAAAACCTATAACTGTCACTGCATTTACTATCTGATAATCATTTTTATCCCTTTGATGGTCTTTTGTATGACACACCATATGCTACATCTCTGTTTCAGGTTTTGATATGAAAACACTAGCTTTCTGAATATCATATACAATATTTTTTTTATTGAAAACCAAAAATAAAAGATCAAATTTAATAATTAATTGAAAAAAAAAAACAACTTGACAAATGAAAGTGTTCAAAATAGGGATTTGGGGAAAAAAAAAATCACAGAATCTCGCACATTTAAGCATAGGTCCTGAGTCAACATTTACATATAAGGCTCGCATAGGTGGTAGTAAACAAGCTTAAAAAAAATCCTTTGTCTTTTTGATTCCAGGCTGCATAATGGTCCCATTATCAATCTGAAACCTCTGATGTTATACAACACATGTGAAATGTAACTGATATGGGCCATAAACGTTTTAAACATTTTGAAACTGTTGTTGAACATACCTAGGTCCAGGTAGAAACCATGATGAGTAAAATGCAAATGGTTCCCCCTAAGAGTATTCAAATGTCTAACGATAAAAGTTGGTGGGGATGCTCTAAGGGTGGATGCTGATGGACCTACAGCTACTCAACCCAAACGCTTTCAATAGGGTTTATATTTTCCAAAAATGAGCTCAAACATATATTTCTTGAATGCTTTACTATTGTTGAGAACACAAGAGAACCACAATACATTTGTGGTATTTATAGTTATAGACAGATGCCTGCCATTAGTGCGTTATTTTTATAAAGGGCTCAAAAACAATGTATAAAGAATTATGAATAACAGCCGATACCAGTGCCAACATCAATATATCCTGCATCCCTAGTTTGGACATAACTTCCCTTGTATGTATGGCTTCATTTTAAGCTGCATAAGTGATTATTCTCCTTCACAAGCAGCAAAATCTAATTTAGAAATTTTTGTCATTGACAGCCAATGTCTGTATATTGAACCTTATATTTCAAAAATCATTTATACACTGATTTGTATGATTTGTGCTTTAATTCTTGTAGGTTTCTTATACTTTAATTTTAAGTCTGTGTCCTGTGAGTCTGGCTGTCTTTGGGTTGCAGCTATTTCTGAGTCTCGTTGAACTACAAAAGACAAAATTTTATGTTGAATTTTATTATAGCATTGCATATTGTTTCTTGTAAACTTGGAGATATATTTTATTGCATGTTGCATATCTCAGTAAATCTGATTCACCTTTAAATCAGCAGCTGTCCCTAATTGTGTCTCTGCTCTGCTTAAAAACAGATTTATGAACCTGTCTAGCAATATAATGATACCTGAGAAAATTATTTCCAGGATCTCTAGAAGTTCTGCAGCCTGATTCTCTGTTCAATAAGAAAACAAGAGAGATGTGTTCATTTTAATCTGTAATGAGTATGGTCCTTAGAAGCCCAGCTTTTTTAACTCATATAAATGTACAATCTGTTGCCATTTTTAGCTGAAAAAGGTCTGTATGTGTAACTGACGGATTTTTGGTGGCATCTCTGTTTTTTTTTAACCAACCAGTCTCCAAACCTTTACTTGAACATATATCGAAGTAGCTGCTGGTTAATATTCACTGAGTGCTGCTGCGAATTTATGTTAAAAAGGCTTGCCATACAGGGTCAGACGAAAGCGACTGTATCTTAATATGGCTTGCCATATTCGGTATCTCTTCTCCTCCTCATAACTCTCTACGCAATAAATAGCGACCCCAAATGATAATATGTCCCAAAGCTACAGATCCGATGATGTTTCACCGAGAGATGGGACTGAAGAGCAGCGGGAGAGCGAGGAAAAAACACGGACTGAAAACAATCTGAACACAGACAGCTGCACCCAGTTACTGTTGGAAAGGGGGAAAAAAGCGGAAAGAGACTGGAGACTGTCCCCACCATGCCCAAAGTTGGTGGGGACATGTCAACACCAGTCCTTCAGAAAGTGACTGAAATAAAATTAAAAAATCAGTTAACTTTTTATTATGTTTTCAGTGGCCCTAATCCTCTTCCCTGCTATAAAACAATCAGGAACAGTAATCCATTCAAAATAATCACAAAGTTGAAACTACTTACTATCATACTCTAAATGATCAAAAAGAAAATCAGTGAGCAAAGTTTCTTAATTCTATTTTTATTCAGCAAAAATCTGTATCTATTTATATTTCCTCAGCCATTTTTTTCTCATTTGTTTTTATCTGCGTTTTAACTTTAATTGTCCTTAATTTTCTCCCAGGAAGATGTCGTGCAAATCAGAAAACTTTAAATTTTTGTTGTTACCTACTCTTTCAATAAAATAAGTATAACATCAACAAGCAGGGAAAAATAAAGCAGCAGGCGGTTCCAGTCCATACGGAGAGGTTACTGATTGACATGTGTCTGTGGGCGTGAAGGGGGGCGTGTCACCATGGTAATTGTCCGTCCCCCTTAATAGACCTAATCAATACCTGCTCCAGCTGATCTCAGGGCCATTCATTAGAGCTGCAAACAGGACAATGACAGGGCACAGCTGGGGATACGGGAAAGACGACGGTAAAATGTTTGATCAATCAGACGCAGTTTTTCAGTTTTTCTGAAGCGCATGTTGCTTAGTTTTCCCTTGTTTTCTCCTGTTAAAGATGTCTGTTAATGCGGGATTAACGTTTAACGGTTGACTGCTGTCACCTTAGCTTGTGGAAATTACTGATCTGTCAGATTCCTTCATATTTCTTGGATAGATTTTGAGGTTTTACCTTGTATGTAGTAAAGGAAAAGGAAATAAGTGGCTTTGAAATAACTACTATTTTTCACGATCAATGCATGTTGTTATTTGTGTTTTGTGTGGGGTTTTTTTGTGTACAGATTTAAATGCAAAGAGTAATTTTATTGTGAAAATCCAGCTTTATTCCCCTCCTGTCATCTACAGGTCCTTCAGCATGGCATACACACTACCCAGCTGCCAAAGGAAGCCGCCAGTCCCCCATTGACATCATTCCTGATGAGGCCAGACGTGACAGCAGCCTGCGTCCTATTTTCCTGGGGTATGACAGGTGCACATCCCTTAACATTGCCAACAATGGACACTCTGTGGTTGTGGAGTTTGATGACTCTGATGATCGCTCAGGTAAGAATCTTATCTGTTGACACAGCTTCCACTTTAGATTATGTGCTTTGCAAGGACAGAAGATTGCAAGCCTTGCTGATTTTAATGGTGGTCACAGTTCAGAGATAATGTTACTCTGTTATCTGTTGAGGAAAATGTGCAGTAAAGGGGGAAAAAAGGACACTATATTTAGGAAAGTGTAAACCAGTTGACCAGCTTACTATAATAAAAGGCTAAAAAAAAAACTCTGATTATGAGGCAGGAAAGTGCAGCTGGCACTTTATTTTCTCAAGTTCCGTCTGCTGGACAAAAGATATAATAACCTGTCAGATCTCAGTGGTTATTATGACAATGCTTGTTTTTATGACTGGGTGGATGTGTGATGGCCAACCTGCAATCATCTTAAGTGGAAAAGCAAGGACATTTTTTTAACAGACTTTCTACTAAATGAGCAAATATCTAGGGAAATAACAGGTTAAAGAAAATACCTGTGAGGAAACACAACATTAGAATTAGCTGCACAAATCCTCTGAAGTTCAATTGCATGCAGGTTGTTTTGTAAAGTGACTTATGATTGGGAAAATGACCTGTTTGGCGAAAAGATAATGACAAAGATGGATTGCAGGAGTAAAATTATACAAGTCTAAGAATAAATGGAATACATTTGAGCCTTTCACACAAAATAGTTCAGTTTATAGTCTTTTCTAACCATTGATAGCCTTATCTAGGGCCAGGACATATCTATGGTAGATACTATCCAGTAGAGTGCTGCAATCGATCCTTCTTTATCGATCCAAGCAATAAATATAGCCAAAAAAGACATAAAAAATGCATTTTTCTTTAAAGCTTAGATTAAATCCTGAAAGCAAAAACGGCATTTTTTTGCATTTGAAATTTTTTGACACTCAGCTTTATATTCACATGAATGTTGAGGTTCGTTGAAGCTTTTAAACAGCTTTGAATAGTTTCAAACAAGCTTTTCAATTAATCTTTATTTTTTCAGATTTTGTCCACTTGATTCTTGTATGTAATGGCTTCAATTTTTATAAATGATTTTATCCTCTATGTTGTCTCTGAAAAATTAACTGGAGTATTCAAACTGTTCCTGTAAAAGTGGAACAGAAGTAGTTCTGGTTTATAATGTGTGTATAAGGGATCTGCCAATGTCACATCACAAGCAAATTGGAAAAAGAAAAAAAAAAATCATACAAGGAAACCAATTTGTGTTTAGATTCTTCTTGTTGATTTCTGTCATTTGGTCAGTCATAGTATTTTTTTTTCTTTTTTGTACAGAATAGTTGGTAAAATACGAGTTCCTCTTAGACTCACTGTATTGTCATGTGGCAATTTTATGATACATCCACAGCCTCATAGAAGTAAAGTAAACATTTGTCGGAAAATGAGATTTAACCACCACCTGCTCTGATTGCCTGTTAATAGTTGCAATAATTATCAATATGTTAAAAACAAAAACAAATAATTTTTCTTTTCCTAAGGGATTTGGAGAAGGTCTCAGCATTTAATTGGCTTTGAAGTATGTTTTCAACCTTTTTCATTAATACTCACAGAACAAATAATTATTTGGCAACAGTCTGAACAAGGAAGTAATTAGAATGCCACAGATTACAGACCTAGCAAATCTGCACCAGTGAGGTGGAATAAAAAAAGTCTTTATGACTGAGGATCTAACTTTTATAGAAATACTAAACTCAAGATAGTTGGACATGGATGACAAAAATAAGCAGGCCAGCAACACGTAGGTATTGAAAGACAATGTCCTAGGTCGAAGTAAACAACTCTCATGAAATATTGTGAGACAATATTGTGAAAAACAAAAAAACAACAAAAAGAAACGGGTCTCATTTCAATTACATCTAATGGCATGCTCTCATATTACACCACAGCTATGGTTTACAACTATCTTGTCTTTGGTAGGTGAGGATGGACTCATGCCCTGCTTGTATTATCAAATGTTTGGTTGGTAGGCTTACTTCTGATTTTCTGGGAGGAAAAATGCACTGCTTTAAGGGTGAAATGATATGGATAACAATGTTCTTCTTGTCAAGTTTTGGAACATATGTTCCAAGTATGATTTTTTTCCGTTTTCTTTTAGTCCTCTGATTGCTGCAATCTCTGGTTCTAGAGGCCTTTTTATCTGCTTCTCTATTGGTTATTTTTGAAAAATTTGGTGAAGTTTAATGCGTGTTACCACTCTGACTCATCCGGCTGTGTGTAATAGAAGGCGCCAAGAGGTTTTTGACGATAGCTACTGTAGTACCGGAGGCGTTTCTTTTACTCTACGAAGAGTAGGAGTGTGAAGGTACAGTATTTGGATGGCGATTTTCAATTTATGTTTCTATCTTTCTTCTTGCTGCCTACAGTGATTCAAGGAGGCCCTCTTGAGCACCCTTATAGACTGAAGCAGTTTCATTTCCACTGGGGTGGAAAAGGTTGCGAAGGATCCGAGCACACTGTAGCAGGAGTTGGATATGCATCAGAGGTCAGTGTTCAGTTTTTTTGGTGGCTTATATCATAAGGTAACACCAGCTCACTTGTATAGTTTTAAAGGTGAAAAATATTTGAAAATATTTAGTTCCAATTAAATCCTGTGTATGCATGACTTTTTTTGGAAAAAAAAAGAAAAGAAAAATATATATTTCAATAGATGATGTAGTGAAGGCCCATATCCATTTAGCTGTCAAAAGATGGTTTTATTTCACATTTGTTTTCTTCATGTTTCTTTCTTTAGCTGCATTTAGTTCACTGGAATGGCTACAAGTACAAGACATTTGAAGAAGCATCAACTGCTCCAGATGGTCTTGCTGTTCTTGGCATCTTTTTGGAGGTACAACATTTATTAAACACACAGTTGTACTGTCTATATGAGCAGTTGTTTTTGAAGGTAACATGTGCGTTTTGTAAATTTTATAAACACACATTCTTTTGTGTGTTGGCTTTAGGTTTTTGCAATATAAAGTAACTTTGTACTTTTAGTTATTGTATTATTTGAAAAAGCCAACCTAATGGCTTTTGCAGCTTGCAGGCTAGAGTGGCAAATAGGGAAACTAATTTAATGCCTTATGAATAATTTACCATTATCTAATGTTCATGACTTGTTAAATGACATGTCCTCAGATCAAAATGTAATTCACGTGATTTTATTTGCAAAGCTTTGAGACATCACTTTTACTTTCAGACTTTAACCCTTGATCCCACGGACAATCTTTGGGATGTGTGGCATGACAGTTGCAATCCCATTATACAGTGTGAATGAGATTAAAACTGTATCAAAAGGATATATTTTATTAAAACATAATCAGCTAAATTTACAGTGTATGTCAGTTTGGTTTTTAGCAAATTAAGTAAACAATAATTTCTCTAAATTTGTGAACCTGTCTTTTCTGTTAGCTAGGTGACGACCACAGATGGCTCCCCATGATTACAGATGCTCTGTACATGGTTAAATTTAAGGTGAGTTATATTTATTTAATACTCTGTCATCAGTGCATTGTAAAAGATTGTTGTGAAAGTTGTTGTTGTCTACCCTTAAAACTTTATTTTTTTTTTTCCACAGGGAAGTGCCATAGATTTCAAAGGTTTTAACCCCAAGTGCCTCCTACCCAGCAGCCTCCACTACTGGACTTACCTGGGGTCATTGACCACTCCTCCCTTGCATGAGAGCGTCATCTGGATTGTCCTGAAGGAGCCAATTGTTGTCTCAGATAAGCAAGTAAGTGCTGCAGCTTTTTAAAAATAATCACCAAAAAACATTTCCAACAGCTTAATTAAAACCACTGGATGTTGGCATACCTTTAAGTTCTGTATATGTTTTCCTTCATCAAAATAAGAAAAGTAAATAATAAGGATTTGGATATTAATTAAAAATGTTGGACTTGTGCATTTCTCTTAATGTGAGAAGTGGAAAATCAAGCCCTTACATTATCGCAACTGAGATTATTTGTTGCTGCTGAACATTGAACCAAAATATCATATTGTAATGTCTTCATTCACATGCAAGACATATGCAGCCCTAAACACAAGTCCAATAAGGAAATCTGATTAATGCAGGAGGAGGGAAGGGGCAATGAGCTATATAGTTTTAAGAGAAAGTGTTGTAGCAACCATTTACACTTTTTTTTTTTTTCCTCTCTTTCTAACATCTGGTGTGGTAATATTTACTGCTACAAATTAAAAGTTTGTTGCTCTCCTTACAGCGTAATATCATTTTCACACTAGGAAATCTTTTCAGGATCTCATTTAAACATCAATTAGGAATTTGATCTCATCCCAATTCACAAGTGTGTGAAAGCAGTCACTTATTTTCATAAATCTCTGAAACATGGTAAAACTGATCTACAACATTTTAAATAACTTCAAATCGCCTATAACTCTGAATCAATAAAATAACATGTTCAATTACATCCTTTAAATAAATAAACATGCAATTTAACACCAATTTTCATCTTTATTTTAAAGTTATATCAACTGAGGTTTTTATTGTGGGTGAATTTTTATTTGAAGTTCTTATTGCTTAAAACTGCAAATTGTCTTGGTCTTTGTAGATTGATTGACAAAGATGTACAGGATGTAAGCTTTAACATTTAACATGTTACTATAGCAACCTAACTATTTAGCTCAAAACCTGTAGAGTAGAAGTACATGTCATTTGTTTGTCCTTCTGTCTTCATGTACAGCTGGGGATGTTCCGAATGCTTCAGTTCAATAGTGAAGAGGAAAATCAGAGGACGCGCATGGAGAACAACTTCAGGCCTCCCCAGCCTCTCAAAGATAGGATAGTACGCTCCTCTAATTAAAGTCACCTCTGTACATATCCACCTGTAGGCAAACTTTCATTGGAGTCCGCTTTAACTAATGTTTAAGTAGCTTTATTGATTCATTTTGCACATGGTAATGTAATAAGCTTTTCTGCCAGAACAAAGCTATTGTTTATTTTATGTTTTATCTGTGGGTCTAAAATCGCAGTAACAGAAATTACTTGTCAAAAAAAAAAAAAAAAAGAAAAAAAACATACCGGTAAGTTTAAAATCCAATTGCTCTCTGCAGCAGTTAAACACTGACAACAAGCTGCACAGCCTGAGCCTAAATGGTTCTGTTAGTAAGAGTGGACATGAATTTCTCTGGTTCTTTAAATTGTCTGACAATTAGTTTCCACAAGGGCAATTTTTAGTCTTTGACAATAACGCATATGATTTGTAATATCAGCACCAGTTGTTCCATGTTTAAACTGCAGTCTACTGGTTTCATATTTCCAATTTGCATGAGGATTAGCAAACACTATGAAGTTAACCTATATTCTTGTCTGACATTTGGAAGTTATGATTGGTCTATGTAATGATTGTGCAAACATTTAGTTTATGGGTGCCTCCAAAATTTTTTAGATTTATCATACTGAAATTTACATTTAGATTAATAAAATGTTAAACCTTTTGTCAGTTTCCCTTTTTCCTTTAAGGATCTTTTTTACAGATTTTTGAATTAATGCTTTTTGATTTTTGAAAGATGATTGTACATTTCTGAGCCCCAATAGTAACAAAAAAAAGAACTTGAGATATATTTCTAATTAGAAAACTCCATTGAGGTTCCTATGTTACCTTTTTTAAAGGAATCTTCTAGGTAAAGCAGTATTTATTTAGTTTAAAGAGAGCCATTCAAGCAAATGTTTAATCTCCTTTATAGTTGCAACAAGAAACTGCACCGAGTTCAAGGTAATCAGTAGCAAAGTGCAAACCCTCAAGGAAATATGTGACATGGATAGACTGCTATGAATAACTTACTAAAGAACTTTCCTTGCTTGACATTTAAGGGATCTATTGATGGATTAAATTAAAAATAAAGAGTCAAAAGAATAAAAAAATGTGTATATATTTCTTTACCAAAAATTATATATAAAAAAGGAAAGCTTTTAACTGGGGGAAAATGGGAGCTTGGGGCAAACACACTAAGCAAACAACATATAACTGACCAATGAAAGGGATGTTGTAAAGGTATATGAAAAGGCTAATTAGAGGACTTCAACACCATATGGATAATGAATGCAATTTATCTAGAAATGCAAAACACACTGGAATTTCTTAAACAAAATGGCAATGAAGGAAATGGGATACTTAATATGTAAATGATTAGCAAAACACAAGGAGTATATTTCTGCTCTTGAGAAGGAACAGGTGGTTCAGTCCAATAACCTTTCAAATATTATGCTGTTCTGAGCTTTTACTGCTGCCTTGTTTGGCCAAACCTCTAAAAGACTAACTCAGACATGCCCATAGTCAGTCCTGAATGTTTTAGAGCTCTCTCAGCTTCAGCTTAGCAGCTGATTCTGGTGATTGCAGTTCGGCAAAGCCTGTTAATCAGTTATGAATTGAAATCAGCTGTGCTGGAGCAGGGAAACCTCTAAAACCTGCAGGACAGCAGCCCTCTTTTGGGCATGCCTGGTAAATAAATACACACTGAAAAGACAACACAAAGGTTTGAAATCTGTTAAAAATAAGTAAACTACATTTTCTTATTTAAAAACAGAACTAATGCATATGAAGAACTCAAACATTCAACTTAAGTGTCATTGTTGGTTAAAAAAAAAACAAATGGAAGCAGAAATGCAAAAGCAATATTTAATGAAGAGGCAAGATGGTTAGTACATTTTTTTATTTAGTCTAGCTGTTACAGGTTTATATGTGAAATATTTAAGGGTTAATTGAGAAATAGAATGTGGAAACCCTGATGTTTGAGGAAAATTTAGGTAATAAATTCCAGAAGGTTTTTTTTTTTTTTTAAATACTTGGATTAGAACTTTTAGCTGACGGTCTTCCCTGGAGCATGTTGTGGTGTTATGGCACCATAATTGCACAACATGGACCAGATTTAGGCAACCCCTGTGGTATTTCTTTTAAAACCCCATATGGAATCAGACCCATTTTGTGTTGTCTATAAGACCGTTGAGTGGTTTTTGTTGGGATTTTTTTTTTAACCTTTTAATCAAATGGGTAAAAGTGGGACAACACCAGGCTCATTAGCTTATTGCAATGGTGCTTGACTCCAAGGAGGTTTAGGTAAGGATCTCCCTTTTTTTAAGCTGTATTTGGTTAATCAAACCCTTTTCACGATCAGCTTCATCACTTGCAGTATCCTTCTTCCTCTTGGTATTAATAGACAAAGAGGTAATCTATGTAGTATTTAGAACCATTTTCATGCACATGTTGAGAATTACTTGTATGTTTCTCAGGCAATAAAATGTTGAGGAAAAGAGTAACTAACAAAAGTATTACAGACGAGATTAAAGACTTAAGAGATCTAGTTAAAACATTACACATTTTATTCATATCCTGTGTTTTCTCAATCTACATCTTGCTTAAACTGAAATGGTTTTGTTAAAAGTCTCTTTTTACAAAAGTATACAGAAATGTATTGCCTATATTTTTTTTTTTGGGGGGGGGTGTTGAAAAACTCATCACAGCTCCTTCTTAACCTACAGGAGAAAATATTGCAGAAGATCAGGGTATCCATTGCAGACAAACACTAAGAAACTAAGAAAAGGAAATTGGAAAAAAAAAAACAAACTCTATAAAATTTGTTATTAGAAAAACAGGGATCTTTGTTCAAAAATAAAGAGAACATAGAAAAATATCTAACAAAATCGAAAGAAGAATACTCTGAAAATTGATTCACGAGTCCCTCTAATTGTAGAAATTTTAAGACCGGATATACATTTTTAAATAAGTAAAATATTTTCATGAAACTTAAATCAGAGATATATTCCCCATGTTATGCATGGGTACATGTTTACAAATGTATATACCGGTATATTTTTCCTTTTGTTGGCATGCAGTTCAATGCAGATACTCATATCTATGTGTTAGCTTCGTGTTTTGGGAGTTATATGTATCCAAAGCATCTAAATCAAAGGATCTATACATTTCAAAAAGGATTATGTTAATCTAGATGGAGTTGTGTCCCGTTTTTAATAAACTTTAAAGTCAAAGCTAACAAAGAAACACTTCATCTCTTAAAAAGCATGGCATATTTTTGTGCAACAGCATTACTGGTCCAGCAGAGGGCAAGATAGTTTCAGGTTTGGGGAGTGAAAGCTAACATTTTGTTAAAATATAAATCTGGAGATAAGAACTTGGGAATAAAGTAATATATGATAACATATATAGAATTTCAATCGATTTCAAAGAGAAATGGCATTTCATTAGAAAAAAATAAAAGTGTAAGACAATAAACCAAACAAATATATGAGGCACTAAGTCAGAGCAACATATTTCTATTATACTTACTACAATAATGCAGTTTCTATCTTTATGTGCTTGCAACAGCATTTAAAAAAAACAAAACAAAAAAAAACAAACAATTTTTTATCAATTTAAATCAACCACTAGGTGTCAGTATTGTCTGTATTTCGTATTAATGGATGTAAACCAATTCGTTTTTATCAGGTAATGGTTTTTGGTTTAAAACTATTAAATACAAATTAAGGCCATTTCATATAAAATGAATAAAAACTGAGTAAATAAAACCCATCAATGAACTGACCACAATAAAAGCATCAATAATTTCCCCAGTGACTGTTTTATTTTTCTGCATCTCAAGCAATGATGTCTTTGTCCTTCCTTTCAGCTAGTGTGCTTGAGTCAGGCAGGTAAGATTACCCTGATGGTTTCATTTTCATGGGATGTCTTCCTAAAAAAAAAAAAAGGAATCAGAGTGCAGAGTAATAAATGAAGCATGAAAGTAAAGTCACCCCATTCTCAAATAATCCTTCTAAAATAGCATCAATGAGCTTCACTGAAACCGAGAATACCTGCATGAGCACATCATCCTCAGCCACAATCGATGTGCCATGTAAGATGATATTACAGTCCGACCTCAGAAATAGTCAGTCACATGTATTTTTAGCAATAGGATATCTACTTGCTTATCTATGACATTTTTTTTTTTGCACACAGCAATAACTGAGCAGCAATGTGAAATACAAGACTCTGGGGTAAACAAGCAGAAGGCAAATATTGTTTCCTACCAAAAAAAAATAAATAAAACGGAACATTATTTTTTGCAATCGTTTGAAATGTGTCTAAATTATAAGAAAACAAACTAATCATGAATGAGTATTCCGGTTCTTTATAGGGTTTGCACAATTTAAAATGCATTGTTGGTGTATTTCAGTAAAGTACTTTATTTTTTAACATTTACCACACCTTTTTGCATTTTAAATTGTAGCTATTAGTTTTTTATGTGAAACCTGTGATGATAAAGTTTTGAGTTTTTATGCTTAATGGTAAAATAACTAAATTTTTTAATGATAATTAAGCCCAAAGCAATTCAAAATTAAAACAAACACTGCCTTCATGTGGTATGGTAAAGACCAGCCTTGCCACTTGTAAAATGGAAATGAAAAAATAACATAAATTACCCCTATCAGCTTAAATGGTGATATTTTATCAACATAAAATATAAGTCATAGCAATGTGTAGGCTACAAACACAAGGAGAGAAAATGTTAAACAATTCGGTACTCATCGTACAGAAACGTTTCTCTGCCCCCATGCTGAAAGGTCAAAGTTTACCTTATCATGGTAACTTAACTTTGCATGAGAGCATGTTAATATGCAGTTTTAATGTCAGTTTTTGGTATTTACTATAATTACGATACCATATGAAGGCAGCATGATTTAAAGTAATGCCTCAAATCGATCAAAATGTTTCTTCAGCAAGAGCGGGTATCTTGAAGTCCAGTCCCTTAGTGCCACTTTCCCTCAACTTTTGCCTGGTTCCCTGCATCAAAACATCTGGATCAAAATTCTTAATTACCTCCTTAGGTCAGCAAATAAAAAAAAAAGAAATCCTCCTTGTTAACACTCATTTGATTTAGCTTGTTTGGTGCAGGGATGCCACCTAAATGATGCAGGACAGAGGGAGTTGGCAAGTGGAGTTGCAGACCCCCTGTGACAGAAGGAAACTTAAATATAACTGGGAAGACAAAGATAAAAGGTCAAGGATTACAAAACTCTCTCATTGCTGTAACATTTGAGGTTAAAAATTTAGCCGTTATCCCCTGGCTAAATATTTCACTGCTTAAAAAAAAATATATATATTTTTTACGGTTCAAGGGTGATAGTACTTTTTTATTTTGTATTTTTTTTTATACAGTTTTGTATTTTAAGAGATGCCTGTCACACTTTCTGATCACTGCAAAACCTGAAATCTAAGTAAAACATTTGTTTTTAAATAAGTGCATTTCCCTTGATTTGACAAGTTGCCAATTGAATAATGTGGTTTCCATTTGAAATGATAAAAAACACCATATCTGATTATCTTATTTTAAGGTTAAAAATATACAACAATTAGCTGTTAAATTACCTATTCTAAATCAAGGGTGAATAAACCTATTTTAAGACTTTTTTTTTTTAAACCTTTCTTTAGATCAGCTTTTGCACCTTTTAAATGCAACAAACCTTTATGTTAAAGAAGAATAATCTAGATAAGAATCTAGATCTGCCACTAATTTTAGAATAAACTGCATTATTAAAGGTATTTTATTTACATATTTTATTAAGAAATTCTGTTACAGCAATACAAGTATCATGAAAGCATCTTAAATACTAAAGAATTATCTTCAAATGAGAGCATCAGCATCAACTGCAGCTACATACTATTCAGGAAAAAACAATTACAGTGTCAGCAATATAGTAAAAATATTTAATTATCTTCAAAGATTTTTATGAAATTACTTTATATAATGTGAAATACACATTGTGTTTATCATGATGGTGCTGCTGTAGCACGTGTTTCAGAACCTCACTTTTTATTTTATCTGAACTACAAATCTGACCTTCAAATCCATGCTGCAGAGTTCAATAACCATCTTCCTTTCTACCAATATAACTGAGGAGAGGATGCTGAGCTCCCAGGTCGTTAAATTTCTCAACATTGCCAAAGATAGAGAATCTATCTGACAGAGGACGCAGCCATGGTGCAGTTGCCATGGATTCAAACAGCGCACAAAGCACAAAACAAATGCTTTGGCCAGCTCATATCGCTCCTACTTGTCCGTGAGCCAGTGATACATCGCCATCACCCTCTCAGAAAATAAAATCAGACTAACAATATCTGACGTTGCCCTCCACAATGACACATGTATTTTCTCTCTTCATAAAGGAGCTTTATTTAGCCTAATGGTTGTCTGGGTCCGTTCTGTATGAACACTTGGGCTTGTTTAGATCAGATAGAGAAACGCACACATACACTTCATCTGTGTTTCATGATTTGTGACCTTTATTGTTGTTCATGGTCACATTTGTGGTAAAGCTATGACAACTGGACAACTGAGCAAACTATACACATTTCTGGGTTGTGTATACATCAGAGGTATTAAGGGGCCTAAACTCTGTTGTCCTTGGTTTACTCAAAGTGTTGTAAATCACAGCTGAAGGAGAAACAGGGGTGCCTCTTAGCCGCTCAGCTGGGATAATGAAAGCACAGAGCTTTACTGTCATGGGACAGAGGTCACTATCTGTTATGCAGCACATTAGTGTCAACTTCTATACCTCAAAGGCTGTGATTTATGGATTTATCTGAAGTTTATCTTTCAGCCTTGGTGTCTATTTTTTACTTTATATTATGAAAATACACTAGTGTGGTACAGGATATGACAGCAAGCCTTGACCCCTGACTTCAGATCATGCGAGTATGGGGTTACCAAGGACATATTCTGAGCAGGAGCCACCTACAGGGTGTTCAGGAAGCTCAAATGCCTTTACCCGTAGCCCTTTAAAGACTACTGAGTCAGTCTGAGGACTAATGTTTGCATCGTGCCCATGGCAACCCATACAGCCAGCACTGCATCAGATCTCAGTCAACACCTATTTATTTCAAATACATCTGTTTAGAATCATTGCTGCACATGTTTGGCTGCCTGCATAGAAACGTTAAACTAACTCCACTAGCCTTAACGATCAGATTTTTGAAGTATTGCCGTTTTAGTCGCATTTGAAGAGTTTATGTAAACCTTTACTCACAGGAGCCTATTATTATTATAAACATGAAGAAACAGTCAGCTTTACAGGTGTAAATTTCCAACAGACCAATCCATTTTAGGTTTTGTTTTGTCATATTATATTTTTTATGATTTAACTTAGTTGCAGAAATCTTTTTTTGCTGGTTTGTTTGGGTTAAGTCATGCTGCAGGATCCAGTTCTACTTCAACTTTCTTTCTTTATTTTAAACTTAATTTTACTTTTAACAACCTTTCATACCATTTGAATCAATTCAGTAATGGTGAGCTAGCTAGTTTCAGCTCTAGAGAAGGATTCCCAAACCATGACATCTCCAGCCCTCTGTTTTATAGTTATGAGCTTATGCTCTTGGAAGGCTGTATTTGGTTTATACTGAACATGCCTTCCTGTTCTTGTGTTCAAGTTATTCAGTTTTAGACTGATCTTTCCAGGGATCGTTATTCCAGATGCCATGGTCTTTGTTAACCTTTTCTCTGGAAAACCAGAGGCAGGCCATTTCTCTTTTAGTATGTTTTGGTCTCCTTTTAGGATGAATTTTGTTGAACAGCCAGGCCTATGTGTTGGCAGTTGTTTTGAATTAGGTCTCTATAAATGTATTTTACATACTTTCAAACACTTTATTTTCCAAGGGGCAATTTAGTTAAATTCATTTGAATGTAACTTTTCTCATAAAATAATTTTAACATTCCTTAAAATCCTTCCCCAGACTAAAATGTACCAACATGACTCTTGCTAAGTCTTGCCATATACTCTTATTTTTGCCATTTGGGGTATGCCATTTTCGTTCTTTTAGCTTATTTAATCTTGTTTATTTTCCTGGCCATTTTTTAGTGTTGCTTGTTAGTCATGTCGTTGCTTTTTTTGGTTATTCCTTCTTTATTATTGGATAGCTTCTGTTAGCTTATTATTTCTGGCAGAGCCTTGTTTCCCCACAGTATTTAGGTCCTACCCACATGGAGATGACATCAGATTTAATTGCAAAGATATTTTGTTGTTCAAATGTTTTGCATTTTAGTAAAACATGAACAACATTTTTTTTAAAAAGGTGTGTCCCAGTGTTCAACAGTCCATGCTTCCCTCTAGTTGTTTCAATCTGCACTCCGGTATGGACCATCATACTCAAACACCTTGGCTCGATCTGAATACCTCAAACTGGTAGGGATACTTAAGACACGGCGGAGGTGCATCCACAGTCACCACATTAAGGTATATCTGAATAATACTTGCAGTTAGGAAGGAGCTAAGCACATAAAGCAGTTTGAGACCTAGAGCCAGCGCAGTTTGTATAGGGACATCTCTAGCCTCCGCTATGAGCTTTTATGGTTGCCTAGAATCTTTTTCGTGACAGGACATATAGGCACAGCCTACCTCACAGAGTTTAATAAAAATACATTATATGGATTAGGGCTGCAACTAACGATTATTTTGCAAATAGATCAATCTGTCGATTATTTTTCGATTAATTGATTAATAATCAGACAGAAAAAAGGCTCAAAGAAGCAGATTTTTTTTACATTACTTAAACCAGGTGAAACTAGAACTTTTCCTTTTAAGGAGTTCTTCTTAGATTATTTTTCATTTTTACAATTGTCGTATAATTGCTGCTCTAAGTATGTAGCTCTGTCAGCTAAAGGCACATTTTAGAGTTTCTATACTCCAGTTAAAGATTAATTGATTAATAAATTAGTTGACGATTATTTCAATAATCTTTTGATCGCGATTAATCCGATTGTTTCAGCCCTAATTTGGAGACATGTATCGGGTGTGACAAATGCTAATATCAAACCTTTATATGTCTCAGGCTTTACAATGGGGGACTGCAGCAGCTACATTTGTGTAAATTTTCACCTATTCACCTGACTGTATATACTCTATATATAATGAAATATAAAGAGGTAATAAAAAAAACAAAACACCAATGCATTTTATGTTTTGCCACCATAGACTAAGCCATGTGGAAAATGTTGATATAAGGCTTTCAGGTCTTAATCCCGACAATCCCATTGAAAAGTGATCTGATAACTTTACCGCTCTCCCTGACACAGACGCATGTGATCAAATCTATGTTTGTGTCTCTGGACTGTGTCCAAAAACAACAGTCCTCGGCCAGTTTAATCCCAGCCACATTGGCTATCTGCAGTAACTCTTACCGCCACCAAACCCTGACACATTCACACACAGGGGTCAGCCATGCACCTCAAGCATCACAAGTTTCCAAGGTCCCTGTCCCTGAGGTCAGTCAGGTCAAAAATAGTCTCTGTTAGCCTTTTATAAACCAGAGTGTTTCTATAAAAAGGACTTGGATGGCCAGAAACTGTAGCTGAAGCCACAACACCCTATCTTTAGCTTTATTTATGTCCTGGTGTTGACAGCCCCCACTTGCAAGCTTTCCAGTCATAGTCACATGTGTGCCGAGCCCTTTCCCCACTGCTGGGGTGAAAGAGTAATCAGTGGACCCATGGCACTACCAGCCCACATCCCTCAGAGTAACAAGCTGCCTAACAGCTGCTGAGTTAACAGCTAGATGGTCCTGCTCTGGGATTCTTTCCATCTACTTAGTGTTTATGGAGCTCTCTTTTGATGGCAGATAATCGTGTCCTCTATTGTTGAATCCTGATCGACCTTATTACAACCATCACATGCAGGAAATATTGTTAAATGACGGCTATAAAAATAGAACAGTTTCCAGTAGTATGCTTTTTTTAACGTATGTGGGTCACGTTTCTTGGCTTTTTGCTGAACTATTTTTCTTTTTCATTTACAGTTGAACTTTGTACATGGAGAGGGGGTGACAGGAATAGATTCTTCTAAGGGTTGATTTCTCACTCTTTCTGAGAAGTGCATTTACAGTAACATGTGCTTAATTTATTACATTTTATTAACCTCAACACATTGGAATATATTAAATAAATATTTTGCATCAAAAACAATTGTATTTAGTTTAAAGTAATATAAAAATATGGAGTTTTCAAAGGTTCCTCCATCCATGTTTGGCAAACTTGTTTGAAAGACTTGGTTAGATACTGATTTTAGAATCATTTGTTATGGTATTAAACCCATTTTTAACATTTCTGCTTGTTAAAAAGCAAAATGTAAAATAATTTTTTAGGAGACTTGTTTAGATGCTGATTTTAGATCAGTTTTCTATGGTATTAAATCAGTTTTTGACATTTCGTCAATTTAAATTCAAAATATTTTTTAGCAGAATGAAAGACCAGTTTAACATGAAGTGGAGTGTAAAATTTGTTGTCTATGGTCTTTACTCATGCTTCTTTTAATATGTAATTTATATATTTCAATAATTTGAATGAGTCACAAATCATGAAATTATTATGTGGCGTAATTTGTTATATTTAATAGTTTTTAAATGACCAAAGTTGGTCTTTCTTTAACCTCACCTTGACACTTGTGCCAAATCCATTAAAAATTCTAGGCAACCCTAGATTCATCATCAGAGAGATATATTTTAATAGTTTACGTTTTTCTCCCTGAACATCATGTTACTGTACTTTGACCATAAATCAACATAAATTTAAAGCAGTACACCTTGCTGTGATAGGAAAGATTAATGAGTTTGACTACATAGTCTTCTTCACTTCACATTAAGGGAGACACAGAGGAGAAGGATGGAGAGCCTGTATGACTGTGGAAAAACTGAGCGTTTCTTCTCCCCCTCCTTTTTTCCATTTTTTCTTCTTCTTCTTTTGTCTCGTGTGCTTAATCAAGTTCAGAGCAGCTTTGCCCACACAAGGATCGTAGGTTTTATCCCACTCAGGCATCAGTTCATGACTGATGGCAGAAGCTGCATTTACAGTGTAGGTGGACAGTGTGTATGTCTGAATCTGTGTCTGTTTTAGCTGAGGCAGTTACACTAAGGATCTAGTGATGCTTGCATAAAAACCTCTTGCTTAGCCATAGTACAAATATATTGTGGTCATTTCTATTTATTTGTTTAAATTTATTTTCTCAAAACTGACAGTTTATTCACTGATCTGTGAATAAACTGTCAGTTGAAACCTAGGAAGGCTGTTATGGAAATGCAGTTACCAAGATGTGTCATTATTTACCATATGTTGGATGACTACATTTGAGAGTAATGGGATTTTGTGATTTAAGATTCACCTTTTTTTCATTCTTCAATGGTAATATTGCCTTTATCTTTTATGATAACTCTTACCTTTAACTTAAATAACCTAAGATTTCACATTCAATTGGATAGACAAGGGACTCAGCACTGTGAGGATCATATCCTTTCATTTCTCCAGTGTATGTAACATTTTCAGTCTGACTTATTTTCTTAGAAACTCCGTAAGATTCAAGTAGAGCCATCACCAATTGCCTGGTTCACATACTACTTGATAAAAAGACCACAGTTTGTTAGACTGAACAAGGTAGTTAACAGCACAGGAGCACCACAGGGGGCGGTACTCTCACCATTCCTTATCACACTGTACACCTATGAATTCTAGTACAAGACAGAGTCCAGTCATCTGCAGAAATACTTGGACGACTCAGCAGTCATTTGGTGCATCAAAGATGGACATAAAGCTGAATACCAGGACTGGTTAACTGCTTTGTGGCATGGTGTGGAAAAAAATCATCTGATCCTGAATGTCAACAAAACAAGGAAGATGATTGTAGATTTGAGAAGAAACGAAGGACTATACAAAGCTCAGCAGGCAGATTTAAATGACAGGCTCTGTTCTAAGAACTCTTCTAGAACCTTTGGCAATTAATTTCCTAAAGACAAATTCTTTATAAAGTAAAGAACATAAATGACAACAGAGAGTCTTCAGTAAAGGCTATTATACAGCTATTTACACCTAAAACATCTGGTTGAACCAATTAGCCAATAAGTGACTAAAACATTTAATTTCCATTTGGGATGAATAATTAATTTTTTGATTGAATTGAAATGTACTATATAAATAGGCTTGCCATGTCCTATCAGTGCAATACTTTATTTTGTTCCACTGACCACAAGTCTAATGGCTCTTAAATAATTATTTTGAAGATAACGAGAATCCAGTCTTGAGAAGGGACTTAAACTAATTATGAGGTAAGTTGCATATCTTTTGGTTCATTTTATGCTCAGACTCTGCATTTCCAGAAAATATGAAACAGATTAGCTTAGGATTCCTTTATGTGATATACACAACATTTGCTTTTTTTTTTCATCCATCAGCCTGACTGAGATGATATCAACCATATTTCTGTGTTTGACCAAGATATTTCCGACTAGCCTTGTTACATAATTTGTCTGAGTAGGATAGTCACTGGTTGGTTGATTTGTGCTATTTAAATACATACATTTCTTTAACAGTCTGGAGGATGTTGGGGAGGGTTGGCTTACTAACACTCAGCCAAATAGTGCTAAATGACTACTTGTGGCTTTTTTTTTTTTATTATAATGTTGCAGTTTAATATTACTGTAATTACAACCCTTGTATAACAATAAAATTTGATCAGTGCTTTCTTTTGAGTCAGAATGTGGATAGAAAAAATGTTACCTGCTAAAAATGCTGGTCCTGAAATCACAGGGAATCCTGCACTGATCTACCTTTTTCTGTTTTAAAAAAAGCATCAGTGTGACACCTACGCTTTGCAAGGTTCAATGGATTTGTCATGTGTAAATTTCAGCTGATTTTTGAATGAGATTCAGGTTCATTTCCAGCATCCTGTTCTGATAAATTCTGTAATGTAAGCATGATTATGGTTCCTGAGATGCCATAAATAGCTGGAGTGACGCACATAGTCTGTCAAAGGTCCATTTTATTTGACAAGTCGTTTAAACTGTTTTTCTTGTCTGGAACATCAAATTATTCAATTGAATGAATAACAGACAAAAGATGACAAAACAATGAGCATTTTGTTCTTTTGGGCTTTTAATGCAGATATTTTAGGTGATATTTGCTCTATTCTCTTGATTTACAATAATGCAAATGTCAATAATATGCATTGATGTGTCATGGACAGATGAAGCAGCTTGGCAGGGATGACTGTGAGTTAGAAATGTACAATTTTTTAAAGAACAAGAAAAAATTATAAAAACATTAAAATGTTTCATTATAACATTTGTTTCTTGTATTATTCTTACCAATTTTACCAAATTGACCTTGCCTGATGTAAAAAAATATATACAGCTTTTACACAATGGCAGTGTTCTTTCTGGCTAGTGATTATATGTATTATTCTTTTTTGTCCACTTGTTCATTTCATTTTAACACAGCACTAGTCACTGTCAAATGATTTTCTTGCAATATATGTTGGTGTATGTTGCCATATTTAAAGTTAGCATTCATTTTTTGTGTATTAGAACGAAGGGTTCACATAACTTTGCTTACACATAACGATTGAAGTTTGCTATGTGTGATGTGACATCACAGTCAGTATTGCTTGTGATCTAAAGGTTTAAGTCAGAAATGTGCTTAAGAGAAATTATTTATTTACAGAGTTTAAAATAGAAAACAGAAGTTTCATTCATTTGAATAGATTTTATAAGTTTTTACATTGAAGTACTTGTTTATTACTTAAACGATTTTTGCATGAATAGCCAACAAAATGAACACACTTTCATTGCCCAGGTATAACAGCAGAGCTTTTGCAACTCTCATGTCCATCTTCTAATGACAGCTTGGTTAATGTTATCTGAAACTTCTGCAAACCACAAGCCAGCTCCACTTGACCTAAATCAAAAAGTAAAAAGCTGGAACATACAATCTCCTGAAATGAGAATCTCTTGATGGGAACCCACAGTGAGTTGAACTATATGTGCTGCTGAAGAGCAGTTACCGTAAAGGTAGGCAGCTGGAGTACATCAGTGACAGTTATGTAACTTAACACATCAGCAGTCTCCCTGCTAGGCAGGGCCAGTCCTGTTAGTGAATGGGTACACTGTGCACATAGGAAGACCCTAACAGCTCCATGATTTTAAACATTTCTGTTTTGCTGTATGAAGCTGTTCTTTCATTGGGCATTCATGTTAATATCTTATCAATTTGCTTATATATATATATATATATATATATATATATATATATATTTTTTTTTTTTTAATGACGGTCGGATGTTTATTGTACTGTTAAAGTCTCAAAGTCAATAAAAACATAATAATCCTAAAGCATTGAAACAATACCGACGCTAAAAAAACAAATAAAACAATGCAAAAGTATTTGTCTCAATGCAAAATAAAATGAAAATATTTCAGGGAAAAGTAAAAGTCTTAACAATTCAGCAGATATAACAACCCCAAAAAATGTTTTCCATCTTTGTCACATATATATTCCCATGAATTGGATTTCATCAATTCACACTGGTAAACTGACTCCAACAAGGGACATTAAAATACAGTAGTTTAAAAGAAGTATTGTCCAGCTTAAAATGCATCTAATCGCACTTTATGCATTTTCCTTTTCCAGCAATAGAAATAGAAAGGGAGATATTTGTTAAAACTGTAAAGAAGTAGAACCATTGTAATAACGTACACCTATGCATGACTTGTCCTAGATTAAAAAAGTAAATAACTTAAAACATGGATTATATATCTGCATCTTCGCATATTTCTTTGCTTTATTTATTTGATGAGAGCTTTTTGTTCTTCAATTATTGATCAAATTAATTAGTGTTTAATATGGTTTGAAGAGTTTGCTTCTTTATTAAACTAAGAACATTTCTATGTGGTTGCCCATGGATACAGCAAAAAGCAAATCAATAGATTTTCTTCTGCTCTGATGCATGTATTGTTTTGCAGGTGTTTGTTTAGATGTCCCAGAGCTAGATGATAGCCCAACAGATTTGCTTTCACAAGCAGACCATTATAGCTGCCATGAGATTCTGCTTGGTACTTGTATGTGAAACTTTATTGAATTTAGGTAGTAAAATCATATACGACGAACATGGACATGGAAAAGGAGTTTAGAAAGAAAGAGGGTATAAGAACTAAGGGGAGTGAGAAAGAGATAGAGACAGGAAAGAGTGTATGAAAAGAGAGATAATAAAACATAAGAACAAAAATAGACAACATAGAAGATATACAGTAACTTCTAGAAGCCTGGATGCTCACCTGTATGAGACAAGAGAGAAAGAATACAGAGAACATAACATCTGGATATCTCTTAGATATCCATATGTTTGGAAGGTAAACCTTATGGTGATTACACAATATTATTCAGGGTGGTATATATCTGTACCTAGTATTAGTGTGTATCACCGAACACCTGGAGCCAAACTCCTATCGTGTGTAGGCATGGGCGTGCTTGTGTATAAAGGATTTACAAAGCTTCTTAAAATTGAAAATATGCAGGTGCGGGCAGACCTAGAATCACCCAAAGGGCCCAGGATTGATAAAGAGGTGATGCCCCAGATATCCAAAGGCACATCAGATCACTAGGACACGAGGAAGGCAGACATAGGGATGACCGCACCCACAGAGAAAGGTGAATGAGAGCACCCGAAACCCGACCCTTTGGAGGTCAAAACCCCAAGGGGCCCAGTCCCAGAGGGGCCTGACCTCAGAGTCCATAGTGCTGAGGTCCCATAGGGCCACAGTAGCCAGCCCATGAACTCCACTGGTGACACCCAAGGTTGACCCAGATAGGAGCCTCGGGGTCTGAGGCCCGCAGGCACACTATCCCCTGGTGGGGACCCCACATGGTCATGAGGCTCAGGCCTGGCTGGACAGCCACCCAGAATGAGACAGTACCCACATACTTAGACAAGGAAAAGGACAAGGACATTCATCTCGTCACATTCATGTGCCAATCCACTCAGGGGGAACAGGCCAACAGACCCAGAATCTCTAGAGCCCCCAGATGTGCGAAGGGGACAGGCTGCTTGAGCTCGAAATCAACATTATGCTGGAATCGGGTGACACCAAAGGGGAGGAGAGCAGCAGTTTAGCCCATTTCTAGCCCCAAACACAATCCCAGACTCACCACCAGAAGGGTCACCTAACCAATTGCTGGTCACAGCCCCCACCATGGCATCTGCCCTTTGGGTATCTGCCCACAACCCAGATCGTGGACCCCCAGCCCCCCTCTCCCCATCACCAATCTCCAATCCTTAAATTGCAACCATAGCTACACTTCTAGTGTGACTGAATGCTGATAAAGATTCTCAGTCATCCAGGTCATAGTCATTCCAAAAAAGTTAAAAAAACAATCCGCTTTATCTCCAAGTTTGAAGAGGTTTTGCCTCCCATCCAGAAAGCTTTTTTAATTTAAATGATATTTTGAATTGAAAAAGCCTTTTCAAAATTTAATCCATTTTGAAGATTTTATCAATTTCTTCAAATAATTATTACAGTCAGATGATTATTTAATGGTGCTATAATTGTGACCCAGAGAAAATTGTCACTTATATTTGTCTGCTACAACTCAGCACACTTCGAGAGTGAGTTTCTAGGGATTCATTGGGGGACTGGCAAAGTGCTACTGTGCCATTTTAAAACAGGCTTAAAATAGGCAAAGCTGTTGGGAAACTCGCTCTACGGGGGAAAGGAATTAGAAAAACACTTGCCTGCCTTATTAAGTGAGCAATGGAAAACCAGCCAGCCCCACTGGGAGAAACCCGGTCAGTCCTTCACTTTTTCTATCTTTGAGCCCCCATCTATATGTTCTGATTTATCTCTCATTTCTCAAGCTGCTTGAAGAATTACCAAATCATGGACAACATTTTTACAGCAACATTGCCTTTTAAATCGGTTATTGGAGCCAAGTCTGTCCTCTGAAGCTGAACACATCCAGGAACCCATCAAGGCTAAAGTTGAAGGCTTATATCCTCCCAAATGAGAGGTTTGACCCCATGTCACAAGTTAATCCCTTCCCTGCAGCTCTCATCTCCCTCAAGATGCTTTTCAGCGTACCAATTTATTTATTTTTTACTTGGAACTTGCTTTGATTGGAACTTTCGGTCTGGGATAAAAATATCTTTACTTAAACAAAGTGTGTGTGTGTATGCCATCAACAGTATTATATGTAAATTTGATGAGTCACTGTATCTAAAAATGACTGGAATGAATGTCTGATCATAACACATATATTTCTAAAAAATAGAATATGTAAATGCAGTTATTTTTATAGACTTTACATCTCACCCTCCCTACTATAGACCCTTTAATTGCCTTAATTGCAAGTCAGTCAAATTGGTTACTTATTCATGCAGAATGTGGTTAAAATCTAAAAACTAAAAATTAAAATAGTGCAAATAAACCAAAATAAATTAATTCACTACTCAAAAAAATAAAGGAACACTTGGTAATCAGAGTATAGCATCAAGTTAATCAAACTTCTGGGATATTGATTTGGTAAGGTAAGTAGCAGAGGGGGTTGTTAATCAGTTTCAGCTGCTTTGGTGTTAAATCAACAACAGTTGCACTAGAGGGGCAACAACAAGACGACCATCAAAACAGGATAGTTTTACAGGTGGAGGCCACTGACATATTTTCCCCTCCTCATCTTTTCTGACTCTTTTTTTAACGAGTTTTGCATTTGGCTAGGGTCACTGTCACTACTGTTAGCATGAGGTGCTACCTGGACCCTACAGAGGTTGCACAGGCAGTCCAACTCCTCCAGGATGGCACATCAACATGCCATTGCCAGAAGATTTGTTGTGTCTCCCAGCACAATCTCAAGAGCATGGAGGAGATTCCAGGAGACAGGCAGTTACTCCAGGAGAGCTGGACAGGGCCGTAGAAGGTCTACAACCCATCAGGAGGACCGGTTTCTGTTCCTTTGTGCAAGGAGGAGCAGGAGAAGCACTGCACCTATACAGGCTAGACAACAGCACCCTGACTGCCATTAGGTACTGGGATGAAATCCTTGCACCCATTTTCAGACCCTATGTTGCTGCAGTGGGTCCTGGGTTTCTGCTGGTGCACGGCAATGTCCGGCCTCATGTGGCGAGAGTATGCAGGCAGTTCCTGAAGGATGAAGGAATTGATACCATTGACTATGCTCGCCTGACCTAAATCCAATAGAACACCTCTGGGACATTATGTTTCGATCCATCCGACATCGCCAGGTTGAACCTCAGACTGTCCAGGAGCTCAGTGATGCCCTGGTCCAGATCTGGGAGGAGATACCCCAGGACGCCATCCGTCGTCTCATTAGAAGAATGCCCCGACGTTGTCAGCCATGCATACATGCATATGGGGGCCATACAAATGACTGAATACCATTTTGAGTTGCTGCAATGAAATTTTAGCAAAATGAACTAGCCTGCCGCATCTTTTTTTCACTGTAATTTTTGGGTGTTTCTTTGAATTCAGCCCTCTGTAGGTTGATAATTTTCATTTCCATCAAATGATGTGGCTTCCTTTTGTTCCTAACACACCACCCAGTCCATATCAGTATAAATAAACAGCATGATTTTTCCCTCATTGAGATCTGATGTGTTTTCAAAGTGTTCCTTTAATTTTTTTGAGCAGTGTACTAGAAGATAAAACTCTTCTCTGTCCAAAATCTTTTGCTGTCTCTATGTGTTTTCTTCCCGGATTAACCTGTATTTTGTATTAACTCTAACCAGCTTTTCAATCTTTGATTAAGAAAGGTATCCCTAACACATAATGTTGCCAACACAGAGTTTTATCATTGTGAAGTTGTATTCATGGAAATATGCCAATGTATGCATGTCTTTAAATTTGGTCTCATCTGAACAAAGATTCCTCTTATGTTGCTGTGTCTGCTCCTTAGTTTTTGTATTAAAAGTTTCAGTCAATAACAGCTTGTATGCCTTTTTTACTGTCTCCCTTCCATGAAGGCCAGATTTATAGTGTACATCTAGTTATTTTCCTGTGGCCAAGAAATTGAACTTCATTTTCATTTCATCACCAACATTATAAGTGCTGTTTTATTAGAATTCAAAAAATGCAGAGATTCATTTGAGTATGGTTCATCCAAGCCTCACTCAAATGGGATCATAGCAGTCTTAGTGTATGTGCATACAAACCTTAGTTGTTTCAGAGAGCTTCATCCTTTGTCACTGAGAGGTTGTTGTTTCGCTGGCCAGTATCATTCAATGGACCTTCAGTTGCTGAGCTATTTTAGAAACACTTTGGTTGGGATATAGCTCAGCCCGCCTGTTAGATCATCTGGGTCAGGATTTGAAAAACCTTTAATTGAAGAGACTAAGGCATACAGCTAATGTAATTATAGACTTCTGTCTGTCTCATTTAATTAAAATTGTTTAAGTTTAGGATGTGTAAGGAGAGAGGGCTGCAGATGATAAATCCAGAACGAGGCTCACATCTGCTATGACATTTATAAACAGAATGAATGGACATAAAAGGTAATCAAACTAGAGGCTACAATGAAATGATACAGTTCTTTGCTGCTTCTGGCATAATTTATTACAATAAAAATGTGAAATTCCGCAAAATCGCATAAATTACTGTATTTTTCTTTTCACTTGAGAATTTTGCTTAAGAATATAGTTTGAACTAAACAGAAAGCCTCATCTATCAAATACATATTTCAAAGATTACAGAAGAGTTGGTGATAAAAGAGCAAGTCAAGAGTTGCAGAAGTATAAAGTTAAACATTATAGATGCCTCTTTTTAAGCTCCATAGATTCTTGTCATTCTTCACATTTTGTTAACATGGTTTTAGCGCTGCTTAGTAAATATAAAAAAACACATTGTAGAACCAAGAAACACATCTATGAAGATAGAAAAAGACAAACTTCAATTGAGTTAAATGAAAAGGGACTTATGCACTGAATAGGGTTGAAAATATTAACTTTGACAAATAACAAAGGTACATTGCTGCAGATATACTAAAGACAGTGATAAAAAAATGTAATAATTGTCTTTATATACTAGTTAGATGGATATATTCAGTGGATCTCTCTCCTGGCTGCTTTTGCTTGGCTCTTTGGAGTTTTGATAGGACAATCTCACGAAAATAACGATGAGGATGATTCCTGCAATATGGCCATTAGATTTGTTTAATGTACTGCTTTTTGAAGCATGACATGTATGCATAAATATATTATTTTACAATTGAAAGTATAGTAAACCTGAACCTTAACAGCTCACCTATGACTGCAAAGGTACCAAGCAAAGTCCCCACTGCAGACTGAATAGTTGGCATGCCCTGCAGCGGCTTGGCAGCTATTTTGCAGTTTCCTCTGATGTTGCAAGGACACACTGTTACTGAGTGGAGAAACATCAATTGTCAACCACCACAACTACTAGTGACATTTTAAAACACACACCAATAATTCAGGAAAATAAAATATCTAAACTACTACTGAACAGATTGAAATTTGATTTAGGACTACATTTATTTTTAACACATTTTTAAACTTTTTTAATACAAGGTCCACATGAAAATACACTGTGTGAGACTGAGTTGGAAAAAATAATCATAGATATGAGATTACACATTTCTCAATGGTTAAATGTTATAAATAAAACTGACATTTTATCAGACTGAGAGAAAACAAGGTTAAGTTTTGGGTTAAGATCGTTTAACATTTATTAGATTACAAAGGAAGTAGTCAAATAAGGATGATTTTAGCATCAAACCCTGTTCTATTCTCTGATTTCTTAAAAAAATATCAAATTCTTATTTATTGTTTTTTTGTTTATTGTTTTCTTTAGGTAATCCACCTTTAGAAAAAATAATTGAAGAAAACAAATATCATCTGATAATTTCTTCCTACAACTCTAAATCTTAAACTATGCATAAAGAATTGTGTTCAAATCAGGTGGCAGCAGGTTTTTAAATCGGTAAAAATGATTTGTTCCACTGCATAATTAAACAAAAACTGAAGCCAAGCTGGCATGCAGGAGTCTATCCCTTTTGATTGTTTCAAAACTTTTTGTGAGCTGCAAAGTGATAAATACCTGGTAGGTTTATGAAGGTACTTCGAGGAGGAGAGCTGCTGTCGGAGATGGTGAAAGGGACCATGTAAACTTCAGGTGGCAGGTATGGGATGTTTAATGACAAGTTAGTGTGAGTATCTACAGAATAAGAAAAAAACCCACCAAAGATTAGTGACTTCAATAACACGCTCAAGATGTTAAGCTATTGCAGGGCAAGTAAAGTATAGGTTACACTATCCAAACAATTCTTATTTCACAACCTTTTTAAAAGTAAATCTGAGGGATTAATTTTTGTCTTCCTACTTTGAGATCTTTCTTACAAATTTAACTGTAAATATGAAGACTTAAAAAAAAAAACATTTCTCACAATTTAGATGTCTTTTGGATTAAATGGTTAATGACTGTAAGGTCATTAAGGTTAACCATTTGAGCTACTATAGATAAATAGTATCTAAAAGATTTTTGCCTTTTCCTAGTAAATCAATTACTGTGCACCGGGTGTTCTGCTAATATCTCTTTAAAAATATTCTTTTTGCAAAGGCTGTTTTGTTTCTTCTGACAATTTTGTATTTTTAATCTGTGATATGCTTAGAGTTTGTCATAGATTGAAAAAAAAATGGAAAGAGTTATTGTGTTTATGATAAAGCTCTGTAAACAGATCGCTTTTGTAAGCCAAAACATGTTCTATGCTGCATTGTTTTGTTACACTTATAAATTAAGTATGCAAGCTATGAAGTCCCTATAAATAGTGTAGACCAGGCTATTAAAGGGCTTTAAAAAAACAAACAACAAAAAAAAAACATGCATTTTAGAATGACCAGTCACTCAACTAAAAATAAATGATTTTCATAATTGCATTACTCTTTTTTGATTATTTGAAATGTTATAGAGTATCTTAAGCACAAGCAAATGGCACCTTAATAGCTGCATAGCCACACAGCAAACAGAATGAGAGAGACAAACCACAAGCTGTGAAGGGAGGACTGTGGAGCCTATTGCTCGTTATCTTATCTCGGTGAATCAGACTAAAACACAAGCTTGGCTGTATGACGTACAAACCGGGCCCTGTTAGAAGAAGCTCTTTATCAAGCTGTTTGAACCTTTATCTGAGAGACTTAAACTCTGTGCTTTCAACTTCCCATCACTCCTCCTTCATGTCCCATCTGTGAGGGAAGGAGCCACAACCTTCACAGCCTTTTCTCTAGAGGGTGAATGTGTGAGCACCTGTCTGCACAGAACTACTATATATACACATTCAGACATGTTGCAATGTTATAGGGAGGCTAGATTAATTAATTTCTTTCAAGCTGACAAAGTTCATGCTGCTGATTATCTGAGTTTCTTTCTAAAAGAACTAAATCAAGTCCCCAATAAACTTCAGGTAAATGGAAATCTTTCACATGTTTTCTATTAATTTCACACTCCTCCTATAAAGAGGTACAAGCTTACATTTATTCACATGAACATTACTCCTGTTACCAGGTGCAAGGCATTCTGGGAAAGGTCTTCTTTTAGCTCCCATTAGCTGTCAGGAAACCAGCGGTGACGCCAAAGAAATTACACAGAAGATATAATTACAGCTGGGCTCAATCAATACCAACAGGAACAGGAGAGTGAAAGAGAAACAGGGAAAAAAAATATCGAGAAGGAAGCGATTCAGTTTGAATCACTTAATGACAGACGTCATGGCTGTGATAGATGGAACTGAATGAACACTAACAGCTTACAACTGCACCGAGGGTTGATTTCATTATGGCTACTATTGAAAGTGGCATAATTTATCTTGATAGAAAAGGCAAATGGTATTTTGAATGTGTTAAGGACCAGATTACTTCATCTCTCTGGTTATTTAGATCTATAACAATCTGCTTCTGACAACATCATACCATTCACCTCACAACTGTCAACTGAAGCAATTTAAAAATCTGCATATCAGTGATACAACATTGCATTAATTCATTGCTAGATAAAAAAATGTCTGTTTTCCAATAAGTGCACCTTAAAAGAGTGTCTCCACCAATGAAGGGAGATCAGCTCCTTGTATATAGTTAGTTTCTTTTCATTTATAAAGCAAAAGATGTCATTAAATTATAAAAAAATCTATGATGTCATTCGGGTAAGTGCATTTATTTTGGTCTCTGGCTGGTTTTCACACAGTGCTTGAATATAATTAATGCTTCACCTGATGAGAAAAACATCCACTTAAAAATCTGATTAGAACACTTAACCTTAGCAAAGTCCTTCTGCCAAATAATAAGTATCCAGAAATAGCTTCTCCTAACTGAGTCATAAAACATGCTCTTCCTTTTCTTTTCCTTTCTCATCCAAGATTCAGGTGGCTTATACTAAAAGGACATGTGTCCTGATCAGGTCAAGGTGGTTTTGCATTGTTCGAACCATTTATGGGTGTCAGCTTCCAGTTGTGTCGCACTGTTGCATCACCCCGCAGTGAGAAATTAAGTCTTCCACCATGTTGTGGACCATCGCTGTCCCGTGAAGCCAGTACTAGAGCTTGGTCTTCCCATCGAGGTGTGCACAGGTATTTCCATGAATAGTCTCCAACCAGAACTGGACTATTGTCATTTACATCCAGGATTTGGACGGTCACCAGGGTGGATGCAGATAAAGAAGAGTTTCCTAGAATTAAACACAGCTGTTATAACAGAACAGGGTTGTGGAAATCCATTATTCACCACCTAGAAGATAAAAAGGGAAATTTTCTTCAATAGTATTAAAATCCAAGTCATCTATCTTACGTCCATCAACTGCAATGACCTCCATGGTGTATGTGCTGTTTTCCTCTCTGTCCAATGCATGCACAGTCTTCAGTTCACCTGAATATTTCCCAATTGAGAAGTATTTTTTGGTGTCTCCTTGAAGAGAATATCTTTAAAAAAGCATATTATATCCTGTAAAACTGGATATAGATGAATAAAACTTTCATTAACTAAATGAGTTACCTTATTGGGTGGGAATCAGGATCATAGCCTCGGATGGTGGCGATGACGCGGCCTGGTTCCTCCCCTTCTCTGACGGTCACCTCATAATGGCTTTGTGACAAAACTGGACCCTCGTTCACATCATCAACATAAATGGAGACTGTTGCTGTTGATAATGGGCCATATCGGCCACGGACCAGAGGAACTGGGTTCTGGGCACTGAGCACAAGTATGTACTCGCTCTCACGTTCAAAGTCTAACAACTGTGGGGACACGCATACGGTTGTTTAGTAAGATGTAGTACTGTGTTAATTAGAATAAACACAAAATTATTTATAGTAATTGAGCAAGGTGATTAATATCTTAATTAGCAAGAAAATGAATAGCAATTCACTGTTTTAAATAGACATAGAGTTTTGGAAGATTGGTTTAAGAGCACACAACACTGTATTTTCCCATCCAGCAGCAGAGGGACACATTGAGGTCCCCTATGTCCACTCTGCTTATCTGACTTCCAAGAAATCTGGAAATTCTGGCTCAGTATCGCTGTATTTTAATATAAACCAGATACAGTATCCTCACAGGAAAAAGCCTTAGTTTCTTCCTGTCATTTAACAAAACAGTTTCCATGATGCTGCATGTGTGCGCTGCTACACAAGATTTCTTCTCACTCCAAGTGAAAATAAACAGAGAGGGAAATTAAAGAATGTAGCATGGAATACCTAAATAGTGAAAAAAGAACAAACCAATTATTGATAAAGCTTGATAGCATCCCTGTTCTTAAACAGAGGCATGATATTTAACAAAAATAATAAAAAAATAGGACTAGAATTTTATATTTACAACTAAGAATGACCATAATCTGACTTGAGGAAAAAAAATGACTGTAAAATTCTGGATTTTTTTTAAGCTTTTCTGTTTAATGTAATGTGAAAACTGCAGTTTTATACTATTTAAAGTATGATGTGGATATTTTTTCATATTTGAAAGATAAAAGGTCAAATTAAGTATAAAATAATTTAAAAGTAATCTTCTTTGACCTTTCCCAGGTATTTGATCTTAATTGTAATCTTATCTCCAATAAAACAGCATGTTAAACTGGCAGTGCCTGACATCATCTTGCTCACATCATGCTGAGTGTATCTCTGTTACCATGGAGAAGTAGTGCAAACCAAGGAGAATAGACAAATGCTGCTTCTAAATGGAAGTGACGCATCCAAAAGACTGCAGTAAGTATAAGACTTTCTGCAGGATTATCTCACACATTTGAACCACTGTATTACTACATCAGACGGATGATACAACTTTTGTTTTGCTCCAAGGCTAATTTTGAACCGGTTTCATGATATTAGCACTCTCAGCTTTGCTGGTACTTAGTTGAGTTTAAACATCTGTTTTCCTTAAACATAATTTATTCCATATCTAGTGACTGCACTTATTCTGGTTTAATAAAAACCACATAAATCCTTTTCCCAACTGTAACCATTCAGGATCCGTGTATCATTCTTGTATGCTTACTTTAGTGAAAAGAGGAGACCAATATTATGCGGGCTAGGTGCATAAATAACATACTCTAAGTAGATGTCAGCACTCATTTGAAGGGTAGACTTTCTAAATCTGTCATGATCTGCCAGTCTGGACTTTTTGGTTCTGTTTAAGTTTTCTTTTTGGCTTCTCAGTTATGCTTTATTTTATATTATTCTGTGTTTTTTTCAAGGTTTATATCGTTTTTGAATTCCTAGTTTTACTCTTCCTTGTTATCTCTTTTCAGTATTTTTACATTGTTTATTCCTTGGTCTAGTTTTAGCTATAGTTGTTATTTCTCTTATGTTTAGATCATGTTTTCCACAACTTTAGTTATCTCCAGTCCCTTCTCTACTAGTTTTTTTCCCCCTCTGCCATTCTTTGCTTTCTAGCCATTAGTTTTAATTCCCTTTTGATTTGTTTAATTTATTTTCCAGTTTTAGTTAAGCCATGTTTACTCCTTGTTGCCCCTGTCCTGTCCCCTTAGCTGCTTCTGTCGACACCTGCTCCCAATAAGCTGATCACTCCACACTTTGTTCTGTCTCCCATATATATACCCCTCTTCTGAAGCTCATACAATTGCTGGATTCTCTTAATTTTTTATGTATGTTCTTGCCAAGTGGTTCCTTGTTTTGGTTTCTAAGTTCCCTGCTGGTTCAGTCTGGTTTTATGCTTCCCTTGCCACCAACTTCATCATTAAAACTACATGAAACCATCTCTGCTTCTGTCATTTGGCTCCTCTAAAAAAACCTGCCAAATCTGACAAAATCTTGTTCTTGTATCAATCTTGGCTGGCAGATCATAGCTACGGCATCCTTTTTGGAACGTCAAATTTGTGTCAAACTATCGACAACATTTAAATGCAAGCAATACAAAAAAATTAAAACTCCTCATATGTCCCTTCCAGCTCTGCTAAAAAACAGAAGAATCAGAAAACAAAAGGGAGTAAATATAGCATGATTTTTGGTGTGCTAAACACACAGAGAGAAAAGTAAAGACATGGGACCTTGATGTGCTGCTTTATAAGATATTTCAAACCACTACATGTTGTCAGACTGATTCTGTTTGACTGATTTCTTTATTATACCAAGTAATTTTACATCGCCTTCTGAAGTTATCGTTTTCTAACCCTAAAATGTGTTTGAGAAACCAAAGTATTTAAGTGTTAGGACAAAAGACTTTGTTCTTGTTCGCATTTTGTTTGCAGTTTATCTTTTTTAAATATCAATTACTTCATCCATCGTCTATATCCGATCTGCATCACCAGAAAGCTGGTGTGTATCTACTGCTATTATCTAATAAGAGGCGGTGTATATACTCAACATGTTTACCCACACATCCATTCAAATCATTTAATTTAGAGAGACCAATTAAGCTAACACTCATGCCTATGCACTGTTGGAGTAAGCCAAAGTACCAAGACAGAACAAGTGCTCTCACAAAAGGTTTTAACTCAACAGCAGATCTTATACGAGAATATGAACCCAGGACCCAGTCTTTACTGTTTTTGGGGGGATATGGTGTCACTGGTTTTTATCAAGTAAAATCCAAAATCAAATTAAATGTAGACCACATTTTATCTCAAACATAAAGGGATATTGGTTCAATCTGTGCACTTAGAAATGTATAGCAGAACTCTAAATTACAAGCATTGCTTTTGTTCAATGGTTGTCTAAAATAGATTATCATAAATTCATGGTTTTCCTATTAGGCAGGGAGAAATGTCAATGATATCTATTCATCTTAGCACCTGTTGTTCCATCCCCAAGTTTCTGGTATTTGGGAAAAAACAAATGTCAACAACAAAAGGATTACAAAAGTATGGAAGTAGTTGACAGCTGTTAAAAAGAAAGGATCCATGCTGATATTCTGACAGTTTTGGCATAGCCATGGTAACCACCAGTTACAGGGAGGGCTTGAACATAGAGGGAGACTGTTTCATTTTGTAACAGTGGAGTAATTTTTGCAGTTTCTTTTGCCAAACATCAAAGTTACAGGTCTACCCACCTACTGGCAGTATTATCTTAAATCGAAGAATGAATACCATATACAGTCTAATAAAATTATGCTTTCTTCAGTTTGCTTCATGTTGATGGATAGCTGTCGTATTGTGTGCAGTGATAGAGTCAAATGACCACTATTCTATGCAGACATGCTGACCTCACACTATAACTTTGTATTGTAATCCTCTTGAGCTTCTCTTGAAAGTCTGTAAGATTTAACTGAAACCACATTAAGTTAAATAAACAACTGTAACCCTTGAAGTGACATGCATTATTAAAGGGATATCTAACAAGGTCACAGTGAGCTTTAAACACAAGCATTATAAAAGATAACGAGTGACATCATCCCTGCAAAAAGAACATGTCTCCTCTGCTCATCTCCAATAGTACATCAAGCTCCATTTTTAGTTTTTTAAAGTCTGCTTCATCTCAGGCGTGCACGCGTGACACACAGTTAAATCAAATTTAAACTGTCTCCAGCAGCAAGGTTGAAAATAATAGGCTCCTTCATGACCCACTTACAGAAAGCAAACCATTAGAGCAAACACACAAACACACGCAGACATGCACTCATTCTGGCAAGTGTGTCTAAAATGCCCTGCAGGATTATGGGAGTCAGGCGAAAGGGTGATGCACCCTGAGGATAGCAGAGATTATTGACTAAAGCATTCCATTAACATTGGTACAGCCTTTTTTTTTGGTACCGGATTTATAAGGGCTACTCTATTGTTTATTGTATTCTTACAGCTTTCTTGGAATATCTCAAATGGACTTCTTTGATTTTGATTTTCAACCAAGATCCTTTTATTTTACTGGTATTGTTACCCTGGTGTCTCTTATTAGTTCTTAGTGTGCTGCTCATGTAAGCCACCATGAAAAACTTGTCCTTGACATAATCTTTATGCATTTGTAGCCTTTGTTTAAATAGAATAATGCAAAGCTATTATAATATAGATACATTGTGAGTCTGCAGGACAAACAAGACTGTTCACCTTTGAGAGAACGAGTGAAACTTCATTGGTCTGCCTGTCTGTCACCAGTGTAAAGACATCCTCCTCATTACCAGACTCTAAATGGTAGTCCACCTGCCAGCTGTCCCCACCTCGAACATCCGCATCCCTTGCCAACACAGCTGTAACTGTGGTTCCCACAAGAGCATCCTCTGGAATGTGAAATGGCCCATACTAGGGAGAAAGGGGAAAAAGGTTGTTAATAAATACTGATTGAAATGCCCTATGTTTTTCCTTGTAGAAGACCAATATATGATACAAAGAAAATAAATAATGGTAGAAATTCGGAAAATTCATAGGAAAGGTGTTCTAATACCACCTTGGCAGCGGCATAAAGCGATCTATATGTTTTTTAATGGGTTATTTAAATATCTGCCAGTGTTTCAGTAAACTAAATAACCTTTGATCAGTTCAAAACCAGTTTAGATCAAGACAAGCAAAAAAATCCAAACATTTTGCCTGTTTAAACTAGTGTTGCACCAATACCATTATACCAGTATCGGGCAGGGCCCCAATACTGCACTAAAATGGTGGTATTGGTATTGGCGAGTACCAACAAATAGCGCACCGATACCATTTTGAGAGCCAAAAGTTTATTCAACTATTGTCACTGATTCCAGGTAGGCTATAAAAAGTTCTACTGGATTCACTTTGTATTAGTCTTTTTCCTGCTTCACAAAGGTAGGCAGCAGCTTGACAAAGCCATGATGGCAACTATTTTACATCCAAGTAGTATACAATTCTTCATATATACACACACACATCAATTTCAAACAGATGGTATCGGCATGGTATCGGCATCGGCTGATACTGCACAGCCAGGTATTGTGTATCAATATCGGGGCCAAAAAATGGCATCAGCGCAAACACTAGTTTATACCTTGACTGAAAATCTCTATAATCCTAAAATGGATTAACACTACTGTAGGTCAGAACAACAAAAGGACTTTTTTGTTGTGGGGAGCTTGCTTTCACAACGTAATTCTTTTCAAGAGAACAATAAATTGTAAACATAGTTATAAGTCTTACAATCAATGCTTCTCATAGACAGGCATGACTGGGGTGCAATAAAACACAGACCCAGAGAAGGAGGAAAACTACTGTGGGAATCCTGGGTGGGGCATCTGTGTTTTGTTTAGTGCTAAAATAAAAGCTGCAAAATTCTTGAGATTGGTAAGAGCAGCTCATGCAATGCAGGTTCCATGATCTTTCATTTCAAATTTTGGAATGTCATCAGAGAACAGATGTTACCTACAGCATCTTGGCAGCTCTGATGCAAAACAACAAATGGCCTATTAGGTATGATTTCAGTAATAGGTTTACTGCTATGGTTACTTGTTAAGTTCAAAGAAATGTGGGGATTTTTTAGGGGGTATTCAGACAGAAAAGCTAGTCCAGTTGTTTGGAGGTTTAAAAAAAAAGCAAAGAAAGCTCAGGACTGGAACAGGTACTGAGTGAAGTCAGATTAGATGTGGAGCATAAAAAAGTACAGTATACCAGAAACTGCATATACTTTACTTGTATATATTTGTTTACATGGCCTTTTAGTGTTTGCAAGCACAAATTGCAGGTCAGTGACTGCCCATTTTTTTGCTGTGATGAAATGTAACTGTATGTGATAATATGTTTTCCACCCTCTTGGCTTCCTGGTGCTAAATGACCTTTATTCACCAACTTCTCTGTGTTTAGACAGCTATTTAATCTGCCACTCACAGATGTCCTCCAGTGGAGCAGCCATGCCTGTGATCTGGCTGCCCCATCCGCAGCACTGCTGATCCCAATCCTGTCACCACTCTCCTCCCACCCCAAACCTCCCACCCCACCGCAGCACTGCTTTCACATTGCTATGGAAAAAGCTGCTCTCCTCAGGCGTGACCTGCTCAAGAGCATTTTCCACTTTTGTGTTAGTGCGTTGTGTGTGTGTTAGTGTGGTGGTGCTAACCATTATGGGACCAGGAGTTCATCTGTTTTAACAGCTGTAAAACAGGTACTCAGCAACGTTTACAAGACATAAATTTGAGAGGGCATTGCCATAAAAATACATTAATGACGGATTTTATATCAAATGAATGACTTTATTAAGCCTAAGCTGCTTTGTATAGAAGTGTTTATTTGTACAACTTGCCTTTACGGTTACAGACTTTCTTAGCAGTAAATCTCATAGCATTGTGGAGCCGTTTATTTCTCCTTAATATGACCCCAATTTGTAATGAAAGTGAATGTATGTATTGAGCAGTAGAGTTTAGTTGGACGGTAATGATGAAAACCTTTTTAAACCTTCTCTGCAAGATCCCAACGGATTTTTGGTGGAGACAGTGTAATGATGCTTCATTTTGAAAACAAGGCCAATCATCATTCAGCACAATCTCAATACAAAAAAATATGATAAGATTCAGAATCCATGTTTTGAGGAAAAACTTTAACCTTGATGATTTAAATTATTGTACCCACAGAACAAGGTTTATTAGAAACCATCTGAGCAATCTGGGAGAGGGTAAATTGTAACAGCTTAAAACCAACCCTACTGAAATCATGTAGGGGATGATGTGAAAGTGACCAACATGGTCACATTAGCTGTTTTTTGTGACAAATACTGAATGAGGAATTCAGTTCTTTCCCAAAGTAGTGGGCGTCCATCACTGGGTAGCAGGAGCCAGGCTGTTGTGGCTTAATAAAGTTCCTAATCTCTGTACACAACCCCCTGTTGGTCAAGGAAATATATCAATAAATTACCAATATGTCCTTAAAACCTTAGTTGTCCAACAATCAAATGTAACAGAACATTAGTCCATGGAGTTGTTTAGAATTGGCATAGAACATTTTTCACCTCTGTAACTTAACCCACAGCTGTTTTCATATAAACATGGAACCACTTAAAGGAATGTAAAAGGATTTTCCACTGAAGAAAGATTTGTGGTCAAGAATCAATAGTAAAAACGAAGAGGCAAATCAACCACATAATAATTTCAGCTAATTCCTGATGTGGGAAAATTCGATCTCATTTAGTTTTTGGCTTGATTTAAACAGGTCTTGTTTTCAAACGAACTGATGGTGAACAGAAAATAAATAAATCAAACTATGTCATCTATAATCCAGTTTTGAGGTCAATTTGAGCTGGAATCATGTTTAGAAATCATTTAAGCCTCTCTTCACTTATCAGGGTTGAGGCACTATGTTTCCTTCTACTCTGGACATTATGCTTGACATCTATAGTAGATATTTGCCGGTGAACATTATCCAGATTGGAAGGAAGTCAGGATGGCCAAGCCGTCCAAGGTACTGTTTTAAGGTTGCAGTCTCCAATAGAGGTGTCGGTTCGCATACCACTTCTGACAATGTGTTTTTAGGGGAGTAATAGCCTAGAGTGAATTAATTAATCATACAGATCGAAATGGATTAAAAAATGTATTGTTGATGCAGTTATTTTGATTTTTTTTATACATACTAAAGTTCTAAGTGGGAACCTTTGTATTCCCTGTAATTCGGACGCATAAGCAGTATCACATGTGCTAGTCCACTTAGGGCATTCATGCTCAAAAAGCATCTCAGTGAAATGGAAGGTACACTGTAACTATGGTTCTGTGAACTCCGGGATGACTGCCAGTCACACCAGTTACTAGGAACTTCCCGAGACCTTAAATAGACACAACGGTCAGGTGAACTACATCACGCACATAACTGTTTAAATTAGAACCTAACTTTGGGCAAGCTTGATGCACAGACATATATATCCGTGGGGTTCACAGTCACTGGCAGCGAGGAGAAAATGAAACAGGACTCATGTTGGTAGAATACAATTTGCTCATGTTAATGTCAGTGTACCCAGTTGCATCCAGCACACATCAGCCCAGCTGACAAGCTTTAGAGCCCACAAACACCTTATCTGAAACACTAAATTTCCTTTTTGCTAAAGAGGTTGCAACATGGATTGATTTTCTTAGTGTGGCAAGGTACACAACAGGTACACAACAGGTAAACAATGGGTAGGATGCCATTTCTAGAGTCCTGGGCAAAAGTCATGTGTGCTGACCAGTCACCAAAGAGGTATATTCTCATCATTACTCAGACGCATAGTGACAGGACCCCACTGTCCCATTATTAAGTGGCTCAAGGAAAAATGTAGCCTCAGTGGCATAAATGTTTCAAATGCACTAAATGTTGCATTTTCAATAGCAAAATCTTTTCTGATTAAAATGTAGTCAATTGAAAGTAATTAATTACGGACCATGTAATTACCTCCATTAAAAAATCAACTGAATCCCACTACTAAAATTTTTTGTTTTGTTTTACACTTGTGTAAACAAAATGAAAAATAAAATCTGTCTAAGTCTAAGTGTACTACTAAGTAGATATAATTTAATATGCATTTTATTTAAAGGGGTCATAGAATGATTATATAGGGTATTTGGTGCTGGTCCTTAAGGTCTCTGAATAGGGTGTGTAACACTGGTTGGGCTGAAAGTAGCATATTTGCTGTTCTATGAGCCCTAAGGCAAGCCTGAATCCCTAGAATGAAACGACAGGTTTTCTTCCTTTAATGGCATGATTATGAATATTTAGATGAGCTGATTGGTTGGTTTACAATAAGCGAAGCTGCTGAGCAAAGACGCATCATAGCAACAAGCACTCACTCACTGAAACATTGAAAGTGTTGATATGGTAGGGCGACCAGACGTCCTCTTTTTCCCGGACATGTCCTACTTTTCATACCTAAAAAATTTTGGGGGGAATTTCAAAATCTTCCGGGATATAGGTCGACTACAGTGCAGCACGTTGTTGAATCCCACTGGCACTCAAACCGAGCCGTCAGCTCAAACTTTGCAGGGATCTTCTGATAGACAAAAATAATCTATGCCTGTCGAGTCTTCGGATGCATAGGAAGACTGTGAATAATTTCCCCTTTTCCATGCAGCCTTGAACACTGCCTTTATGCCCGTGGTTCTGGCTTATTTTCAATAGAGAAACTGCCTGCTTTGTAATTCTGTAGAAATAAACCCAACTGTAGCCTAAACAGCTAAACTAGTGTCTTATACCTTCGCAACCTCTATTCATGTTCTTGGGCCAGTGAACCAGTGGGCTGGTCTGTATGTAGATTCCGGGGCGTGACAAAAGTACAGGCCAGAACCAAATAAGGAACCACATCTGAGTTTATGTCAACGCGGTACTTCGTTTGAATTCGCCCGTTTTGTGGTGGAAATTTGGAATTGTGAGATTTGCATAGAAAGGAGGCGTCGATGGGGTTTAAACTTCTCTGTACGTCCATTTCACCCACTGAACTAGCGTTATTAATCTATGACAAGGTAAACTCGGTTTTGCATTCTATGACCCTTTTAAAGTACATGATGTCATCTGGGTTATTTTTGTTTCCAAAAAGCTAAAACAGCAATGCACAAAAATAATCTGCAGTACAACGACCAAATCAAAAAACTTAGATAAAAAAAAAAAAAAATAATGACATAAAATATCACATTTTAACATAATGTCCTTCAAAATTAGTAATAAATAAATAAAATTAAAGAAATCAATTTAAAGTCAAATGACTATTTCTTAAAACCATGTAAATCTATGTGACTATATGCAAACCCTCAATATATAAATATAATGAAACGACACTTATCTACACATTTGACGTTTTCCTGTTACTCTGATCTTCCTCGGTTTTCCAGTCTCTCTTTTAAACCCATGCTTCCTAACTTTTGTGTACCTTTATTCAAAATGTCTCTGTAAAAATCTAATGGCCAATGTTTTTGCTTATATTAATCACTGTCCTACTCAGTCTTCCTTGTGCTGCTCATGATCAAATAGTTACTTCTAAGTTGGAGTTTGGAAAAGCACTACCCTGCAAATGTAACTGTACCAGGGAGAGTTAAGGCTTTCTGAAGAGCCATCCAAATATTTGGGAATATTTCACTTATTTTAAGAGAGGGAAGTAAACAGTTCAAATAGGATCATCTGTGAATTGGGAAATTCTGGAAGGTTTTCCATCTCTGTAGCAGGTGCACTCTGGCTGTTCTCCAAAGAAAGGTTTGTCTCAGAGAAAACTACGCTGCTCATTCCTTATCTTTGCATCAAGCTAGCCCGAAAGATCAGTAACATTTTTCAGTTTTTTTACATATATAAATAAAGGTTTTTATTTGATCAAATATGTTATATCAACAAATCATTAAATTGTGGGGCGTTGTTACTATAGTCATAGAGAAAATATGATAAATATAATAAATACATGTATACTGTTTACTTGCTCTTGGGGGCCTCCTAGTCGCCCGATGTTCTCAAGCAGTTGTCTAGTCTTTGGCCGAGCCTTCACTCACTGATCAGTTTTTCTCACACCTCCTTATTCCCAATCACTTCCACACTTCTTTTAGTTTCTGTGTCTTCCTTCTGTTCATGGAAGGTTATTCTCTGTTCCCCTGTCTCCTTCCTGGACCTGGATCATTGATAAAGCTTCAGTTGATGTTCTTTTCACACTGTGTGTCTTTCTTTCTCATAAAAAGGGCAATTCTGTTTGTTTATTTTCTGTGTTCTCTTTGTACAATCGATCTTCACAGCCATTTAATGCAGATAATGGCTTACACTGTTTCTGGTTGTGAAGCAGGATTTAATCTGCTGAAAGGGAGTCTCTTCTTTCCAGTGTCACCACTTTCTTGCTCAGGATGAGTGATAGCTGCAAAGTTATTGATACGAAGCAATCGATTGCAAATCCCTAGACCAGGCATGTCCAAAGTCAGTCTTTGAGGACCGCTGTCCTAGAGGTTTTCAATGTTTCCAGCTTCATTACAGCTAATTCTGCTGACTGCAGTTTAGCAAAGGCCTGTTAATCAGCTATCAATGTAAATCAGCTGTGCTGAAGCAGGAAAACCTCTAAAACCTGCAGGGTAACAGCCCTCAAAGACTGACTTAAGACATGCCTGTCCTAGACAGCATAATATTGGGTTTCTAAAATATTGAATGGGAATGTATGGTCAATGATTTGGCTAATTTAGATTAAATTTATAGAAATTCATACTTTGAATCAAAGGACTTCTAACTGCCTCTAATTTGGACCTGATAGTCTTGTAAATTGCCACAATATATTTTTTGAAAACCTTTAAAATGTTATTTTCTAAATGCAAATGTATTAAATTGCAAAATTTCCAGTCAGTGCACATTCATTGCTTCAAACAAAAAATGTCTTCATAGCTCTCTGACATCGAACCACTCCCCAATTATCACAGTGTGACTGCTCTCCCACATAATTCTCGCCTGAAAAGCATGGCTTTTCAGGCTTTTACTCTATTACTGTGGCCCATTTGAGGGCAAATAAATATATTTTCTATAGCAGACAAATTTTGTTTCTCAGCAGCAAAAGGAACAAAAAAGAGAGAAGCTATTGCTGAGTGTTGGACTTAAATGCTTGGAATTAATATTTTAATAAATGTACTGAATCTAATTTAATAAGAGAATTAGCTAAAAAAAAAAAGTACCAGTGGAATCACATCTGAGGAGAAATATTGATCAGAAAAAACTCAGAAAACATTGTGTACTTAGAGAAAAAAGAGCTACAGACCTAGCAACCACCTCTTGCTCTCTGCCAAGAAAATGAGATCTGTGACAGTCAAAGTGCTTTCTCAGTCTACGGCTCTGCAGCCACTTAGTCATGCCAATGTTTTCCCTGCCATTTCATCAGGATTTTGTTTATGAAGCCTTCACAAGCTGCAGTACAGAAAAGGAGTATGTCTTAAGTTTTGTGTACATATGTGTGTGTTCAGTTTGTACAGCCATACCTCATGCTGGGAGAAGACTGGTGGGTTGTTGTTTTCATCTTGAACCGTCACAACCACGGTGCAGGAACTGTTTAGACCTGCCAGGGACATGATCACAGCTTCCGTTAGTGACTCAGGGTCAGCCATTCACACAAATAAAACATGCAGAAAGAACATCTAGTACCTTCCATCACACCCTGAGTCCCTGAGTCAAGGAGATCACATCATCAGTTACCCCAGAGGGTACATCTATACATTCATTTACCCAAATGTGTCAACCGAGCCGCTAAGGCTGTTAAATTAAAATATTCTGAATGTGAAATATATACTCTCTCTATGAACTGACCATCTGGAAATCTCTGTTTTTATCTTCCTTTTGTTCATGTTCCTTCATAGACATAGATGTAACTCTGTTGCTTTTATGTATGGAATAAAATTATCTGACCAGAGCTAAAGGAAGGCTGGTTAGCATTCACCTTTTGCATCCTCAGCAGTGATGGTTAGGGTGTATTGAGGTGCTGTGCCCTCCATACTGTCTGCCTGGACTGAAATGACACCCGAGTCCCGGTCCACTCTGAAAAGGGCACGAGGACTCTCTGGAATTTGCCCGACCAAACGGTAGAAGATCCGAACGTTGTCTGTTTTAGGATCATCATTGTCGGCTGCCTGAACTGTAAGGATGTCTGTTCCTGGGGAAATAAATGAGGAAAGAACAATGAATGTGCATCCTGATGCACCAGGAATTTCTTGGAGGAATTTCTAAGGAGTCCTGCGACAGACTGGCGACCTGTCCAGGGTTTACCCTGCCTCTCCCACATATACTGCCAGAGGCACTCGCCCCATTGCGACCCTGACAAGGACTAAGTGGGGGAAGATGAGTGGATGAATTTCTAAGGAATTTTAGACAGCTTCCAAACTTCTAATAATCTTAATATTTTCCAAGTAATCCAATGGAAAACCTAAAAATGAATAATCTTAGCCTGGAAACGTTTCACTGTCTGCACTATGGTGCACACTTCAGTAGATAAATGGAACATGGGTATAATAATAACCTCCTCATTTATAACTCACTCAGTGATTCTGTTTAGATCAACAGATTGTGCCATCTAATTCATTTCCCAGAATCAATTTGTTTTAAAGGCATAAAAAAAGCTTTTATGCCCTTAGCACATATGTCCCAACACATTCAGGGTGCTTTTTTATGATCCTGGAGAAGAGTGTGGGTGCTTTCCCAGCATCTTGGCAAAACTCCCACAACCCTTTCACAAAAGCTACCTGGCACCCTCTGTGCTTTTAACACAGTAACAGCACTTCATCCACTGCTGCTGAATATTCCAAATAAAGATAAAAACTGGCAGTTAGTTATTTTCATTCATCATGTTTTTTAAGTCTTTAACTTATCATTAACAAAGACTAACTCTACCGTGATCCAAGAAAGCTGAAATATTTCAAATGCAAAGATAATTTTGTAAGACTTAAATGATCTATTTGCAGGAGTTTAAAAACAACAAAAAAAGTTTTTTTTTTTTTTACATCAATTTATACTTCCAACTGGTTTTGGACATTTTGGTTGATCCTGTTTTAAAATCTCAGCAGGGGCCTTTCTGTATGGTGTTTGCATGACTCTACTTTCTAAGGTTTTCTACGACTATCCAATAATATCTTTGTGAGATGAAGAGATGCTAAAATGTCCTTTAGAGTTAGCAGATATGTGACTCGATAATTTGTCTCAACTGTTAGCATGTAGGCCATGTGATGGACTGGCCGCCTCCTAAAGTTACTTCCAAGTAAACTAAAATCAACTTTGTCCTCTCACCACACATATTTTGCTCATACTGTCCATCACAATTAGCATAAGTGACAAAAGTAATGAATTCTTGAATTCTGATTTGAAGTTTGTCAGTGTTTGTCAGTTATTGTATATGCCACATCCACTTTCCAAAAGTAATCTGACCTTCAAATTAGACTGACACCTCAGTCTCACATTGGACTTAATGCTGGTCAAGTGTTATTTATCATTGAAAAGTAAAAGTCAGGAACAGTGGTAGTGCTTAAAGGCTCATCTGTTGTACACCCTGTTTTTATAACCTGTTGTTAAATTTGTTATATTATGTTGGTTATGTGAC
>NW_015150468.1:1876331-1887132 GCF_000732505.1 Cyprinodon variegatus
TTTTACATAAGTTTTTAACTTATAACACATATCAGCTGATCCAACTCTGATTCATGTTTTAAGTTGATATCCACTTCAAAGACATCTAAAAGCCGTTCGTTACCCCTAGCAGCCAGTTCCTTGACCACGGTATGGTACTGGGCCTGAGGAAATGTGGGTCTGTTATCATTGGCGTCGCCCACCATCACTCTCAGCTCCACAGGCTTTGCGATTTGTCTGCCATCCGGACGCTCAACCACAATACTTATGAGAAACTGGAGGAGAGAACAAAAACATATTGTTTAATCACACAGGCTTCTATTTAGTGTAAAGAGCTTGGAAATTCAATTTGCACCCACACTCACTCAGTTACGACCGATGATTTTTATTGGAATTAGTAAAAGATCAACTTTGCTGCTTAAAAAGGTTAGAAGTATAACCTGTCTAGTTTAAGTTTACATAACAATGTGAGGGGATAGTTTCCAACACAGTCACAGTTTGTATAAGAAAGATCACACCATATCTTCTACCACTAAAATATGGTACTGCAATTCTTTTTTTAATGGGGGTGTTATAGGTTTGTAGTTGCAATAAGTAGCAAAATTATGTTTTTCTCTGACCAACTCATTTTCTAGCTAGCTCATTAGATTGTTTGATTGCAAAGCAGGAGGAGAAGTCATTTTATGTTTTTCTTCTTTTTAATGTAAGGAGAAAAAACAGACAGGAGAAAACAGTGAAGAGTATCTGCAGAAGGAAACAAATATCATATATCTTCACTCTGCTCCCATTCACTTATATGTGCTGTACTTCGATCACATGGGCATCAGAATATGCTGCTCAGTGAGCCATTCAAAGCTCAGAGGAGCTTCATTTAAATGCAAAAGTGAAAAGTGAACAGAAAGTTTTTACTTATAACTATAGCTTACATGAAGATCATTCATCAACTGAACACAATTTAAAATCCTCTGTTTTCCCGTGAAGTCGTTGCTGTAATGCAATCTTTTCGTGCCAGAGGGGATCCTCTGCTGTGATCTTCAGCTGGTGGATTGTTCCCTCCACTAAAATATATTGTAGGAAGAAACATGCACAGTGGTCTGTTTTGCAAGTTTCCATCCATTAGGACTGTTCTACTCTGTTAGGATGCGTCCAAATAAAGGGAGAAAAAGTTTATATGCTTTTAAATCCAAAACCTTTCGTTGAATATATGTGTTGTTGTCAATGATAGAGTTTTTGTTATTTTAAAAGATCCAAATTATTAATCCTTCAATGCTTTCATGGAAGGATTAAAAAGACTTTCAGCAGCAGTGGGAATGTTTTGTTAGTGGCAATACTTCACACCTGGTCTTGTGTCTCTCTGTCCAAAGGCGCATTAAGATAGATGACACCATCTCTACTGATGGTGAAGAGCATCTCTGGAAACTCCCCATCCAAACTGTACTCTGCCTGGCTTCCACTCCATTTGACCTGTCTCAGCAAACACAAACACAAACATATAATTTCAATGAGCAAAGCTGCCTTAATGGTGCCTGTTATAAAATAACAAATGAAAACAATAAACCTTATTGTAATGGTTGTTGCCTGGGTGCAGGGGAATGTAGCAGCAGAGCTTTTGCTGTAATAATGTACTAAGCTTTCCATTTGTTTACATGACATAAGACTGACCAACTAGATCAGAAATAAAAGGGAACAGAGAGTATGGATAAAACTAACGAAGCAGACTAAAGGGGGAATTTCCTGCATTGTAACCGCTGTTACATGACTGCCATTAAAATAGCACCCAACAAGGAGAAGATCCCAGCTGATGCACACCCAGAGCATATGCATCTTCTCAGCTCACTGTCAGCCCCCACCCCCTCCCTGTGTTATGGAAAAAGCCACCTAACTTCAGAGCTTTATATACACATATCCAGTCCACACATCTGGCTGTGTCATGGTGTGCTTCCAGACCTCTGAACTTTACAGAAATTAGATTACTCCTGACTGACTGCTCTATTTTAAGCCACATACAAAAACATGGATGAGGTCATATATTTTGCCTTTGTCTGTATTTGAGTTTGCAGAGCACATTCAGTCTTATTTTTTAGGTTCAGCCTGTACTTTTGTGTAGAAGCATATTACATACACTGAGACAAGGACTTGGTCACTGGCTTTCGGAAAAGAGGACATGGCTTTGCCTAAAGCTTCATAATACAAAAACTGTTCAGATGCTAATCACTTGATTAATGGGGAAAGGATAGTCTGACATAAAGAATGACCCTTTATGGTCCTGTAAAAAAATATTTATGTAGAGATTAAAGAGAAAAAAATAAAAGACACAGATCTCTTGAAATACTAATGGAAATGCTGCAGTGATAAAGCAGTGAGTGAAAAACAGCATTAGGAATCATAAAAACATAGAGAAGATTTGATATAGCCTAAGTATTTTTACAATCAATCCTATGGAAATTACTGTTTTTAGGGGGACATAAAAAGGCCCTTCTATGTCAGACTGTTGCTGTTTTTAACTAAACTAATAAAAAACAATCACAGTGTGTGTTTATATAAAAAGCAGATATAAAGCAGAAACATTTACTTATGTCATGGCTCTGCTTTAATGGAAATATTTTGTCATGGAGTTCTGCCAAATGTTTGAAGAAAATGCAGGAAATGCTGCCAGGAGGGTTTAGAAAGATAGAGCTTGTTTGTCACAAAATAGAAATGCAGACATTTCAGTACCCAATCCCTTTGCTCTTTTACTTTTTGGGAATTTAGGTAGGATTTCAGCCCATTTTCTAAAGAAAAATGTCCTGATGGTATTTTATTGCCAGTGTGAATATTTATTGTTTTTGCTTCATTATACTTAGGCCAGGCAGATATAAAAACTAGAAAAAAATCCCAATCGAACTAGTATTTGACATAAAACGTAATTTTCACAATCTAAAAACCTGACAGTGGATTTTGTTCAAGAAAAGACCTGTTGGAAAAACAACCAATCTAGTTGATTCAACCAAAGTTGGTTAAATTAACCAATATATTGGTCAGAAAATGACCAATACATTGATTTTGGAACAACCAATTGAATAGGTTAACCAAAAAACCCATAGAAAAGTTAAACTGCAGAAACTTGTAGACTGATGGTTTACTAATCTGACTGTTTGGACATAGTCAATAGTCATGTGTAATAGTTACAGACCTTGAGAACAATTACAATGATGTGTACATATACAGCATGCACATCTTGGCTTTAACTATAGTCTTAACATTAGCATTAAATTCCACCAACTGTTTAAGAGGACTGTGGTATTTGATGCGGGTGTTTGCCTTTCAACCATAGGATTGGTGATTCAAGCTTTGGTTTTCACTGATTAATCAATAATCTGATCAAAGGGACCAATTCGTTATGGTTTGCCCCTCTACGAATACAGACTGATTAAAAACACTACCAAATTAGATTGTTTTAACCAAAAGATTGGATGGACACAAAACTACCAACCAGAATAGTCAGAATATCAGCCATTTTTTTTTTGGTTTGTATTGAAAAATCGGTTTTTAGGGTGTACAGCTGGCATTTTGTGTGCCTTTTTAAATACATAAGCCTCAAATCAAATAGAACCTGTCCTGTTTTAGGTCACTTAGGATTTCTAGAGCTGTTTATGCAACACATTTATTATATACTGTGATATTTCATTATAATTTCTGTTTCTTAAACTACCATTTAAATTATGAAGTGCCCAGTCTCCCCTGTGCAAAACCTTGATACAATATGATGCTGCCATTTCTGTACATCATGTTACGTGGAAACACCAAACACGATCTGGGCCTCAAAACATAATCTGTCCAGTCAGTTCATCAGGATTATGATCATACTACAACTACTTCCAGCTGTTTCTCAATTCACAAGAATGCGAGTACAGACTTGTGTTCTCCCAAGTATTTTCCTAAAAAGAACACAGGAAAGTATGGACTCTGGGAAAATGGGAGCACGCAGCATAGATAAGGGTCAGTTGGAACAGATGCGTACTCGTGACATCACCACACACTCGGCTCGTCTAGAGCTGCATTTCACCTCCTGATATTAATAGTCTCTAAATTCTTACTTTTTTTAATTTAGTGGGGAATAATAGTTATCACACTCAGATAAAGACAAATCAAATGAACACTATGCAAAATAAAACAAAAAAAATCGGCATCAGATATCAGCGGTACTTCACACATGGCTATGCTGCAGAGTAAGGTTTGCTCTGGCTGCAGTTAGCCTCAGAGGTTCGCTGATTGGCATGGTCCTTTCAACATCGGTACTTTTTTTAAATTACGCACTAAATTATTAAAGGGGACGTATAGTGTTGCCTAAAAGTATAATGTTCTCGCCTCAAGTTATCTTAAAACATACTTTTATAAAACAACAGCAGCAGAAAAGAAAACTTTTAACTTAATACTCTGAGCTCTATGAGCGCTCCACTGGAAGCTGCTGCTGCCACGGTGCATGCTGGGACAGCTGTCAATCTCAAGAACGGACAAGTCTGCTCTGATGCATGCTGGGTAAAGGGGGGGGGCAAGAACAACATCAGGGGACTTTGTCTGTTCTTGGTGTTGTGTTATTTTGAATAGGAACAGTACTAGGGCTGAGGCTGATGATGTTTCAAGAGTACACGAACACATGAGAACACACAAGTACACATATTGAGAAACGACCACACACTTGGACACTCATAAAAAATGGTGTAGCCCCTATATAGTGCTCTATTGTATATAGGTGGTAGGGCGCACCTTCAGACACAGCCAAAAAGAACCAATTTCAAGTATATTCTCTGAGATTAGAGGAGCCAGTGTACATATTTTAGAACTGGGGATATGTGCTCCACTTTGTTAGTTTTGGTGAGAATGCAGGCAGTAGCATTCTGGACCAACTACAGCTATCTGATCAACTTTTTAGGCAGAGCTATGAGGACAGCATTGCAGTAATGAAATCTACTAAAGATGAACACATTAATTATTTTTTAAGCTGATGAAGGTTCTCAGTCATCCAGGTCATAGTCATTCTGTAAAAATTCAAAAAAATATCCACTGGACTTGGTTTTCAAGGTTTGAAGACGTTTCGCCACCTCTCCAGGAAGCTTTCTCAATTCAGATGTCTGGATCCGCAGTGAGTTTGAGTCTTATATAGACAACGCCTTGTATTGCTTGGAAACATGCAATGGTAACCGATGAACTAACGACCCATTCAGCGGTTACCATTGCATGTTTCCAAGCGATACAAGGCGTTGTCTATATAAGACTCAAACTCACTGCGGATCCAGACATCTGAATTGAGAAAGCTTCCTGGAGAGGTGGCGAAACGTCTTCAAACCTTGAAAACTAAGTCCAGTGGATATTTTTTTGAATTTTTACGGAATTATTTTTTAAGGTCATGTGAGACGTTAGTCCTTTAATCCTGGAGAAGTTCTTTAGGTGATAGAGGGACAACTGTATACTTTATGATCCTTTGAATGTTCAGGTCCGAGTCCATTACTGCACCTCAATTTTGAACCTTATCACTTCAGTTTTGTTTCGATTGAGCTTTGCACATCAATCATTTTATTTCCTCTATTCATTTACCATAAAGGAGCAGATACTCAATGGGAGGAGCCCTCAGATGGTCCCTTAGGGAAGGTCACAAGTTTTTTGTGTCTCTGATGTAAAGTTTTTTATGGAGAGTAAAAAGGCCCTAACATTCATGGAGGATATGAACAAGTCAAGTTTTGTACCAGAAAGGTCGACCCAATGTTCCAGGAGCTCTCCTAAAATGGAGTGATCACCAGAGTTGAAGACTGCACTAAAGTCCAGCCAGCACTGCGGTTCTTCCACGGTCTGCTGGTCATTGTTTTAGGGCCTGTGGAAAACACCTGACAGAATGGACTTGTGTATTACTTGAGTTAGATGATATTTTATGATACACAGTGTTTTTCTTAAAGCACATTGAGGATAAAGGATCAAGACTGCTGGAAAAAGAGATTTCTTGGGGAATTTTCTCAAGATCAGTTCTAGTTGGAGACTATTTTAGTACTGGGCTTGAAATTGATGTACAGAAGTCCCTTCTAAGTTTTAAGTATAAAGTATGAAATAAAGATGTATAGAAATACTCGTATGCCAGAGATAGAGAGTGAAAATAATCTCATTGCAGTCATTCAAGAGAAAAAACTTGTAATAAATGTCAGATTTTGATATTTATACTGAAATTCAAGGACAATTTGATCTTACATAATCATTTTAGGAACATTACAACAGTTTTTCTAATAACTAACTTGTAAAGAGAGAGTAGGAGGACCAAAAGGAAGCACATTTAATAGAGCACACTATGGATGATATCTGTCTGCATAAATAGACATTTTTCACAGCTGTGTGGATGTGTGGACATAGCGGCTCAGTCTAAGCAAAAAAAGTGAGGGAGGTGGGGATTCATAGTGTGTTCCCTTATACAGGACTATCTCTGTATGTGTCATAACAGCAGTTAGTCCCAACACCCACTGACTGAACGATCACACTATGTAGGCGAAATGAGGCTTTCCCGGAGTAAGCGCCATATCAGCCAAACCTCCTTTTCTCTGATTTATATTCAGGATAAAGGAATCCGAAATCAAATTTTTTTTTAATGGATCGGCTATTGACTTAAATAAATATAATAAACTTACTACTTTAAATAAAAGGGTAAAGGGAATATAATTTTTTTTTTTACTCCAACAACAATAGGCATTAAGGACATTTCACAATACAAAAAAAAATATATATTAAAAAGGAAGAATATTTATCGGATTGAATCCACATATAAAAATCACACAAAAAAATAATCAATAGATGTAATTCATTACTGTAAATTTGAATTAACATTTGAAAATGCTACAGAAAATGATTGAATCTGCCTCCACTTGAAAAATCACACATTTTCTGTGGGTGGAGGGGGATGTTAGAGTAGGAGAGAAAGAGAAGCTGAGGGTGAGTGTGGGGGAGGTGGAAGATACACAAAAGGAGGGGGAGGTTTGTCATGTACCTTTTGGTCAAAGAGACTGTGCAGAAATGACACAGTACATTATTGCAGAGTTTAAATCTGCTCTTTACTTCTCTTTTTATTTTCATTTTCTAAATACGGAATGAAAAAATAATCTATCACTACGAAAACAATTATTCCATGTCTTTTAAAACCTCTGAGGGTGGGTGTTATTTATAGGTATACAGTAGATGTAATATGAGTAACTCTGGAAAAAGAGGGAAAAAAATCGTACCAGGATCAGACTCATACTTAGTAAAGCTGAACCCACCAGAGACCACCACACAGAATCTATTTTCTAATTTTAGACTAGTTTTATTGTCTTGAAAAGGCTTTTTCTATTCACTGAATTATCAAGGATCTACCTACTGGTAAACCAGACATATAAAGGGAGGAATTAAATTGTGATTGTTTCATCTAAAAACCACATTTCTAAATAAGAATCTAAGAATCTCCCTATGTTTTAAAAAATGTTATCACCATTGTTCAATCAAAATAATTTTATCTATTTATGATGATATAAGCATTTATTCTCTTTCGTTAATTTGAAAAAACATGCCTTTAGGAAAAAAAAGTAGTATAAAAGATAGTTTGAGGTTAATTATCCCCTTTAATGCAATAGCTCATGCCACATATGAAGCAATAATAACTACTGAGACCTTAAGTGAAAAACATAAATCATAAATTGAGTACATGATTCAGACCAAAGTGCTTTTGTTTCCTAAAACATGTTAAATATTTAAGTATTTAGAGTCTGTTGTATGGTAGGATTAAAATAACACTCCTTGTGTTAACAAGCAAGTATGTGATGGATTATAGAAGTTAAAGTGTTTCAGCCAGGAGGTGGTCAGAGAGGATTTATTGCATTTACACAGCATGAATAATTTAGCATTTGATCACTTAGCAGGTTTTGAGAGATACTAAAAATAGATCTCAGGGAAGGGATACCCTTTCACTCCATTGCGACTATCGATCATCTTTCTTTGATTATAACACAACCCTGCAATAGATAGCATGCTTTCAAGAGTTAGTTGGAGAATAAAACTTTTTATCCATCTTCGTTTTGTTTCTGAATTGGGCCATCACTGAAACGGTTCTGCTAAAACTTTCAAATGCATTTAAGCTGTGGTGCATCAAAATTCTGTTGTGTTTTTTAGCAGGATTCTCAGTGCTGTATAATAAATTTGAGCTAATCCTAACAGGTATCCTCAAGACTCTGATCTCAGACCACTTATATCCCTCCCTAAGTTATCTCATGGAGCATAATATTCATTCCATATTTATACTAAAGACACAGCTTTATGCTTTTGTCACTAGTGACCCTAGTCTGTTAAAGTCACTCAGTTAGAGTGTATTTTATACGAATGAGCAGATGAGGTATAAGAAAAGGTCAGATATTATTCCATTTTATATTATGTCTTAGCTTTTTACTTATTTTAAATTATATTTTTACAGTTTGTTTCTTTTGGATTGAAGCTTCCTTTTCTCTATCATGCTTGTATTTTTGTTTGGAAATTTTTATGTGCCTGTAAACCACTTTTGATGACTAAAAACTGCTATGAAAACTGATAAACAGTTGTTTATCCTCTGCTGCTGACCAGGTTTTTGATGTCTCACCTGTGATATGGGAATGGGGTAAGGACCTGGGAGATTCTCCTGAAGTCGCACAGGGTCAGGCGATGCCCAAGTGTTTCCAGTAACCTCAACAGTAACAATACCAGTGGTGAAGAAAGCATTAGTCCTCCCGGCCATGTCTTTCACCATTACGGAAAGTTTATAGCGGCCACACATTTCTGGGTCCAGGGTAGAGGCTCCTTCGTGGGTCACAGAAAAGAAAGAGGAAGAAAATATGTTATTTTAGAGACAACTAATTTTTAACACTAGTATTGTGACCAAGTGCAGATGAACCAGCCCTACTGTAAAAAAAAAAAAAATGAATCCAAGTCAAAAGTTAACATGTTTAAACTACTATACAATCATATGAAATTAATTTAAACCCTTCAAAAACCACAGGCTCCTTCAGGTTAACACAGGTAATACATTTCACCTGTCCAAGCTTATCAAAGGCATCTGGATGCCATTTTTGTTACATGTGTAAATGGAAGCAAATAGCTGAAGAAACTGGATCACTCCAAGGCAATCATAACCACTTTCATCTGGTGTGAAGATGAAGTAGAAAAATAAGAGGTAATTTTAGTACGCTCTGTAAATCAGCAGCTGTGTGGGCTGAAAGGCACTGTCGTGTGAAAATCTTAACCAGCTCCTGTCAAACCTTAACAAGGAGAAAGGCCAGAGCAGCAGAAACAAAAAAGAGCACATCATAATATATGTAATTCAATTGGACCTTATTATTTAAAGATTTATTTTATTGTGGTGAGTTTATTTATTTTTTTCTTTCCTTCATGGCAAGAAGGTAGATGTACACATTTTGACTTTATTTAAAATTCAAGGAATATTGATTCAACAAATGTGAAAAAAATAATAAAAAAGAGAACCATTATTACGCTGTATTAGATAGGGGCAAAGGAAAAAAAATTAAATATTGCTGAATAAACAATGCTCATGTACTTTATTTGGTGAAATCTTGTTTCAAAATAAAATAACAAAATATTAATAATTTACAGCTGAAAACTGGCAGCAGTAAATATATCAAGATACATTGAAATTACTGTTAAAGTATATTTCACAATGTGTATATCAGAGTGTGTTCTGCTAAGATTTGGAAGAATAGAAATCCAAGTGTTTGATATAAAGAAATCCAAATGATAAAACTGTCAATTCCCCCTGATCTTAATGGTTTTATGGAATATTTACAAATAGCATTGATTCTAAAAAAAAAAAAAAAAGATCATTGCCCCTTCTCTAAATATTATAGGTTTATTTCTGGAAGGTGAAAAAGCATCTGAAGTAACTACAGATTCTGAACTGGATTAATATCTTCCTCTAAGCCTTTAACTTGTATGTTAGATCACTTCCAACCAAGTTATTTAAGGAGGTATTCCTTCTTATTTTCACCTCCATTTTAGATGTGATTAATCTCTCTCTGTTAAAGGTCCAATCTTCCTGTCTCATCTAAAATTCTTGAGAAAATAGTTGCTAAACAAGTGTGTGACCACTTACACCGTAATTAACTTTTTGAAGAGTATCAGTCTGGCTTTAGAGCTCATCCTAGCACTGAAACAGCTCTGGTGAAAGTCACTAATGCTATTCTCATGGCCTCAGATAATGGACTTGTATCTGTACTTGTCCTGTTAGATCTTAGTGCTGCATTTGATACAGTTGATCATAATATTCTTTTAAAAAGATTTTTTTTTTCTCAAATTCTGACTTTTGGGATATCATTATTATTAGTGGTAGTAGTATTGTTGTTATTATCATTAAGTTTCATTATTGTGATTATTATTGTGATGAAGTGTTACATGTGTAGACAAACTGACCCTCTTCAGTGAGGGAAACCTCTCCAGTAATGGAGTCAATGCAGAACATTTGACTGGAGGGAATCCTGGGTGTTTGTTCCATCAGGCTGAACCGCAATTCAGCATGAGCTGTATCACGGTCGTCGCGATCATGCGCCTCTACTTGCATGAATGGAATCCCTAATAGACATAGAGAACTTTAAAAGATTACAGATGGAAACAGATTTGTTTCAGTGTTATTGTACATGAATGTAAATTATATACAGTTATATACTGTATCATATTTTTGTAAATAAAGTAAAGCATTTGTACATATTTACAGGGCATCAAAAACATATGTTTCTTAAAATGTATATTCCCTTTTGCTGCTAATTACAAATACACTTAAGACATTTTCTTTATATAT
>NW_015150468.1:1887457-1898496 GCF_000732505.1 Cyprinodon variegatus
CCTAATAAAGTGGCCGGTGAGTGTATATATATACTATCTTGCATGTCTTGGCCTCCTCTTGTTGAGGTAGTGGTTCGTATATATATTTCTTTAACCATATTTGACGTATTGAAACGACTAAATGACCAGTGAGGAAAAATAGATGGTCAAGGCAGATCTTATCAGTGTGTACCTTTGAGAAGCCCAAGCTGCACGCTGCCTCTCATGCTCTCTTCTATGAAGGTGGGCACATTGTCGTTCTTATCAATGACACATACTTCCACTGTGAAGCTTTGTCGATGAGCTGACGATCTGACGTTCTGAATGGCGCCTGCTGGTTTAAAGAACACCTGCAGTACAGATACCGTTACCCTGAACTTAGCTTGCTTTGTTCAAGTATGACTCGCAGTTACAAAACAATCTAACCAGAGATTTATATTTTTTATACAACAACAAACATCAGATAAATGTAATCTAATACAGATGTGTGACAAACTTGACTCAATACATAGATTAAACCAAATAATTAATATATCAAGAATTGGAAATCAGTTGAATACTGAATCCAGTGTGTAACCTGTAAAGAGTAAGATGGCTGTTTCTCTCTGTCCAGCGGTTTTATTGCATACAGAAACTGGGCATCTACTCCAAATATCCCCTCATCATCTCCAGTTAACACCAGGTCAGAGTAATTAGTTGGTAGGTTGGGAAGCTGTCCAAAAAAATAAGAATAAAACAAACAAACAAAAAAATATCAACAACAAAAAATAAAAAATGTGATGCTGCTAAATTAGAGGCATAATTCTGAGTAAGACAGCCCCATAGTATATGGAAACCAAAGCAAAACAGATCCTTGATCTCATATCTCAGAGGATGGATAACAGTATGAATCCTTGATGATGCTTTTAAACAGTATGTATGTTTTTTATTCTGCTTGGTTGTTTCTATATTTCACCATCTTTGCATATAAGGCATAACGGCTTTCTGTCTCTGAATACAGTCAGACCAGACTCTGTTGAGCTGCCTAAACAAGGCCTCTCTCAGCATTCTGCTGCTGCTGACGTTGGATGCAATAAGACAGTCAGTTTGAAACAAAGTCAGCTGGTAGACCTAAAAAAACATGTCCCTGGCCCTGAGCCAGAGGATCCAATTGGCTTAAGACAGCAGACAATCTTCCCATTAAGCTTGTTACTGGTGCCAACTGCAATCACCCCACATCATCTGCAAAAGAAGGGTTTTAGGAACAAAAATGTATTCAGTGCTCATCTCTTTCAACGACACAAAACTTGTTTGGAGTCTAAACAAGAGCATCAAACCACAGAGGAAAATTACATCCTCTGATAAGAAAAAAATGTAATCTTGACTGTCCTAATGGTTTCAAACATTACTGACATGACAAACAGATCCCACCTGAGATATTTTCAATAAGGCACAATGAAGGGGGTGCCATCATGATCTGGGGGCTTTGTCCTTCAATGGGACAATGGAACTAAAGGCTTTGAAGAGGCACAGAGTTGTGCAGCTGGCCATGTGGAGATGCACAGGGGGCGTCCCACATTAATGAAGCCCATCATCCTGGGTGGGTGCTGCTGACAGGATTTTTCACCAGGACACAATGGCCGGCTGACTTCTTCCAGAGAAATATTACCAATCCTTTGGACCATCTTGCATGTTCCCCTGATCTAAACATTTTGGCATGGGTGGAAAGGGAAGGCTATGAAAATCGACACATATATTGACATAAGATGCCTTCCTTTAAGACATCTGAACCACTTTGAGCATAATTCCCTCTTCCCTTCTGGAAACCCTAGCAGCAAGCACAGCGAAACAAATTGTGAGGTGATTACCAAGAATGGTTCAGCCACTTGAATCCTTTTTTGAAAAGACAGTATTTTGTTTTGCAATGTTTACATTAAACTATTCTTTTTTTTGTCTCATTCCCCCCTTTTTTCTCTTTTTGCAGCTTCAAGCTTGACTTAGAACAACAGTTCTAACAGTTCTTGCTATTTTTAAACTGGTCTTGACTTTTTGAGCAGCAGTATTTTAATGCCTTCACCCAGGCCATTCCAGCGTAGCTCTGGCTGTGTTCTTAGGGTCAGTGCTGGACTGGAACAGGAACATCCGCTCCAGTTTCCTGTCTTTTGCTTCTATTAGCATATTTTCATCCAAAATTGCTTTACATTTTGCCTTAAAATTTAACTTAAACATCTACCACCTTCTATATTTAGCTTAAGAAAAAAATTCTTCCACCTATTAAGGCTGTAGCCACCTTTTTTATGGTAGTGGAATAAAAATCCTTTTACATATACATGTGAAAGTTATTAATTTCCTTGTTGTAAGCAATGTATGTACTGTTAACATTTTGGAAGGGCCCACCCTTAGTCCCAACTCAAATCTGCTATAGATTCTGTGGAGGTAGTTAAGGATTAGGATGATGGCAAGTATTCATCCAGCTTCAGAGAGTTTATTACAAAATGTAAGCAAACACAGCTGGTCAGCAATTATTAAAAGGTTTTAATTACTGTAACTGCTTGACATGCGCTTACGGTAAATAATGAGAACGATATAAACAAACATTGCCTTCAGAAATATTATATATTTTACATTTTGTATGATACTTTTTGTTTACGTTAAATCCCTAAAAAACTGCACCAACATTTGTGCTGCCAAGAAAGATCAAGAAAAAATCGAGGAACATATGCATTTTTGCAAGGACTTGTACATATTTGTGAAATAATTCAAAACATGTGTCTCTATCCTGGTTAAGCCTGAGATGGACTGGAGACCTGTGCAGGATCTACTCAGCCTCATTTCTTGGACATGTTCCAGCCTCGTGCAACCCTGACCATGACAAAGCAAGTATGGAAACAGATAGAAGGTCAAAGCAAAAATAAATCAGCCCTGAAAGTGTTTATTCACAACACCCTCTATGATTTGTAAAGAAGGACATAAACAATATTTTACAATAAGGTTCGTTGGATGAATCATGGAAGACGTCTAAATAGGAGAACAGACGAGTGGGCTGCTCTGTGACGAATAGAGCTCCATGAAAAGGTTTTTTACCTTGAGCAAAAATCTGAAGCAATTATTTTGTCCAGTCCATTTATAACAGAAAGCAGGGCTATTATCCTCCAAAAAAAGCACAGAGCATGTCATGTTAATGACGGTCTGGCAAAAAAAAAGGGCTTGTTATATGGTTAGGTAGGATGTATTGACATCACTGTAAAGCCAGTCAATGAGCCATACACTCATGATGCTGTGCAATCCAGAGGACGTCTGAGTGACACGTATGAATAAAAACCCCACCTGCCACCCTGCTGGAATAAAAGCAGAGGCTGGGTCGGATGCCAGAAAAGCGCAGTGAACATGCCAATTATAGAAGAGTGATGACGCCAGCATGTTCGTATATCTTCAACCTTGAGTGCAGAAAAAAAGCGCTAAAAAATTAGAAGAGGCAGGTGATGTTTTGACTTACTATCTACCCTCATTTTCTGTTAGGCAATAGGGTTCTTTCTTTAAGCGGTCATTAAATTGATTGCATTACATTTTTGTTTTATTTTGCAACATAAGCAGTTTTTTTTTATTATAATTCATGTTCTTTTTTTATGTAATTCATATGGATTTCATCTTCATTTACAAGGGATGATTTTGAGGGGAAAAATGATAACGTCAGCTTTTATTGCCTGATCCTTTTGATCGGATTTAGAAGAAAAGTGAAGAATTCTAACTTCAGGTAAACTGTAGGGCCTTACCTTAGCTAGATACCATGGGAAAATGCCATCGTAGTTTTCAGGAACACCAATTTTAACATTTGCCCCTGAGCATGGTGCAAATGTGAAAAACGTTGACAGCTATGAAACAGAAGGATAGGTGTCAGCTAATAATTGCTGTTGTTTTTGACATATTTTGTTCCTAGAAAAAAAAAATAACACTCCAACTAAAAAGGCATATAAAAAACAAGGGGGAAACATTAACTTACAAAAAGTGCTGCAAGAAGCATGGGTTTGGCCTCCCTGTCAGTCATCTGTTCCTGTAAAGGTGCCGCATTCACCGTGTTTTAAACCTACCAATGATCAACAAAAAAAAAAAAAAAAACTGTCTTCATTGCTGATTAATCACTTACTTACTGGTATTTCTCTCAAAACCATGCACCAGAGAAAACAACACAGCATCAACCACCACAGTTTACAGAGACCAACAAAGATATGAGTTAGTTTGGAAGTACAACTTGAACAATAAAAACTAAAGCAATGCCAGTAAATGATTTAACACTGATTTTAAAGACCTAAAAATCACAGATGATAACATAAAGCAAAAAAAAAGGTTATACTTGTTACAAAAATATTTATGTAACATGCAAACATTTTAAGGACCATCTTACCTTCTGCGAATGATGCTTGCACGACCTTCCTCTAGGAAATGTGAGAGAACTTTGAATTGAGTGGAAAATTTGAACACTTGTACTCTTTTTGGTGGGTTAATGTTTAACACTGTGAAAAAAAAAACAGACTTAACTACCTTATTTCCTTCCTTTGAAGCAAAAAGTCCTGGTGGTTCCATTCCACTGATTGGATCAAATAAATATTCATGAGGAGATAACTCACCCACACAACATCTACTTCTTCTGGGTCTGATGGTGCGTATTATGTTACCATGGTAATAATGAGTAGAGAAAACACATTTTTAATCAAAATTTTATTTAGAAAAAAAAGAAACACGTTGTAAACGAGAAATTTTTAAACAATATCAAGGCTCACATAACCAACTTATTGCTTTACCCATACATTCACAACCTGAATTCAATCTCATGGAACAACACAGAATGAAAGAGATTTTGCCGAAGCTTTGAGTAGTCTTCAGTAACTTGGGCAAGGCACGAACCTGCGCACCGTCATTCAAGTAAATAATAGAACCTCACATAACCTTGATAATGATGAGATGTTTGTCATGTTTTACACTATGCCTTTATAGTATATACATCAATCCCCTCCTACAACAAAACACAACAACCCAAATAAAAGACAACCTTTGCACCTTTTTTTGAATCAACATATCAGATCTGTTTGACAAAAGAATCCTTATATGATGGCAAAATGTTTAAGGCAGGCTGTAAAGTAAAAGGTATGCACATTTTTTAACGTTATTACCAGTATCATATCCTTTTACAATACTATTCTCTTTTTTTTTCAATACATCCTGTTTAGCTTTTGGTTTGTGCGTTACTAAACAAAAATATATTCTCTATTAGTCCTTTAGGATTGGTGTTAAAACACACACAGGATCTGGTCTTCAGAGGCCAAAGGAAAAAAAGAGAAAATTAAAAAAGTCTTTCTGTCCTGTGTGTCGCTCAGAGAACTGTAAGGTCATGACATGACTTGGACTTCTGCCTGAAGGCCATCTTCTTGTTCTTGCGTGCGACCATGCGACCCAAAAAGCGTTTGGCCTTTTTGCTGATGCTTTCTCTGCGCCTGCAGTTAGCCATGCGTCGCTCGTTTTCCTCCTTGCTGTCTTTTCTCAAACGGATCTGTCTGACGATGCCCTCAAACAGGGCGTGCACGTTGTGGTGGAGGGATGCGGATGTCTCAATGAACTTGCAATCAAACACCACGGCGCAGGCTCTTCCTTCTATAATCCAAAAAACATGGAGAGAGAAGGAGTTAGAGGTGTACTGTTCCAAACCACTTTTTTTTTTTTCTCTGGTCCTTATGTTCAACCTATTGATTAATTGCACTTAACTCACCATCAACTGACACCTCTCTGGATCGCACCAGGTCACTTTTGTTGCCAACAAGGATTATGGGAATGTTCTCTGACTGTCTGGCTCGACGCAGCTGGATGCGAAGCTCTGAGGCCTTCTCAAAGCTTGACTTGTCAGTCACTGAGTACACAATGATGTAAGCGTCTCCCATCCTCATGCACTGCTCCTTTAGCCACTGACTGTTATCCTTTAGATGAGAAAACAGATGACATTAGACTCAGTCTTTACAAATAGACCATCAATGGGGGGGAAACAATGCATTAATAATTCATTACTCACTTGCTCCCAGATGTCATAGAGCAAAATTGAAGCCTCCTCGTCATCCACAACAAGAGATCTGTCGTAAGTGTTTCCTGGGGGTAAAAGGAATATTGGGTTACATTATGAGAGCAGAGAAACTGTAAAGAAATCTGTGAGCTGTTTTTTTTTTTTTAAGCTTTTTTTTCTTTAACTATTTTAGGCTAATATTTGCCAAGTGACAACAATAATATTTCTAAACTGTGTGTGAATTTTTATGTTTATTTTTTTTTAATCAAGATTTTTAATAATGACATTCATTACAAATGTATGTATTTAAAGTATTTTCTATTTGAAACGGTTTATGCATTACACTTATTTATGTTTTTATTCTCCAGCATTTTCTGTCACTCTCATCACTTTAAACGTATTAAAATAACCATATACAGTATAGGCTATAATACTCTTTATCAACGAGGATCTTAAGTGAATGTATGTATATGAAGGCAGGCTGATGACTCATCCTCAGCATCACCATTTACCTGCTTCATCACAGTCGTGACCGGCGTCCTCAAGCCCCCCAAAGACGCGCGCCAGGCTGGACTTTCCGACCCCGTGCTCCCCGAGGAGGACCACCTTGTACACCTGGGAATCTGTCTCACTGCCGGTGGAAATGACTGAGTCGGAGGAGTCCGAGGCGCAGCTGCCCCGGTGCTCCTCGCTGGGGGAGTAGGACGTACAGCGCAGAAGGTTGGAAAGCTCGTCGGTTTGTCCCATCTGAGGCGTCGTGGCGCGCAGGTCCCGGTCATCAACCGGCATGCTTCTCCTGTGCAGGTTGGGGAGGTTCATTGGGAACGGAACGCTTCCTCTCCTTTTGTCCATGTTCCGCAATTTGTCACTCTTGTTCAAAGTCATTGTGGGGATATAGGGGATCTGTGGGTAGATGTGCCATGCGTAAATATGGTTCCAACAGTTTTTTGTTAAATAACATTAATAACATTATTAAAGCATAAAGCAATAGATAAAAAACATAGTTTCACCAATTAGGCATTTAAGTATGTAATGAATATATATATATATATATATATGTATATATACACGCCATTTTAAACCGAGATGCATATAAAGTTTATATTTTTTTATATAATCATATATAAACTTACCCTTTTCTGATAAATAAATCCAACGAAAGTGATCCTGTAATCCTTGCTTTATGAATTAGTGGCAGTCAAAAAGGCGTTTTTGCTCTAGTCTGATCAGAGGCGCTGCTCAGGCTTTTTATAACGGACAAATAGTGACGTCGGCAGGGATTCGCCCCGGAGAGTCACGTCTCCGTTTATTATGGTGGTGCGTAACGGTACCATCACGCAGGAGGGGGTGTATGACTGGAAGGGCTGAGGAATCTCCCTTCCGCAGCTCCAAATGGAGCTGACAGTGGAGGGGGCGGCTATAGAGATGGTTTTTGGAGAGGGGAAACCCACTTTATGCGGGAAGCATAAAAATATTAAAACAAATATTTGTCAGTGTGGTTTTGAGATCCCCAAAATGCTGTACATCCAGAAGTAAACGAAATGCAAAACTGATTTTGAATTTTAATTTTCATGCAGAGTATAGGGGTGGAGTTCAGAGCCTGGTTGAGCGACATGATTATTTCTTTTCAAATATTGTGAGGTTTAACATGCATTATTGTTTGATGAGAAGGAGGTGATAATAAATTTGAATTTGTGGGTATGAAAAGTGTACAGTGAAAATCATGTGCATGTAAAATTCTCCACACGTACAGACCAATTGTCATTCATCTACATGCATCACCTGTTCCAAAAAAAGAAAGAAACGCTGCAGTCACATCTGCAGTTGCATTCACTTTCACATTTCTCTCCTGACTTTATAGGAATAAGGTTTCATTTTACTCATCCGTGACAGTGGTGAAAAGCCTTTATATTTAGGCTGCATGATCTGATGAGTAAAACGGTGATACACCTACATGTGGATCATATTCAGAAGATTCACAATTCTACCTGAAACATGGGGGTCATCTTAATCTCCACATGTATAATGTAGTATATTACTGCCATCTTGTGGCGGCCTATGTTGCATTCCACTTGGTCATTTCAGAATAAATAGAATAGAATAGAATACATTTTGATTGTCAGTAGAAAAAAAAGCCTAGAATTTCTTATTTCCACTTTCTAATCAATTGCAACATTATTCAATGTTGTCCTATACAAACTTATCATTAAAAATGTATACAAAAGCAACATGAATGATAATGTATAAAAGAAATTCATTTTATTTCATCTTGTTATTTATGTTTTTTTTTTTTTAAAGTCTTACCCACTCTACATCTTAAGACCTATTTTGTCCTGTCTCGCTACCAATGCTTCCATTTAACAGCTCAACTGTTAGTTTAGTTTAATATATGTCCGAAATACCCTAAAGTGCACGATGATTGAATGGCCAAGTGAAATTTCTTTAGAATGTGTAGGTGTTGACATATCACTCTCAAAAACTATGTCTATTATTATTGTGTGTGTATACAGAAAAAATGCAAAAAAGGATTTTTATGAACAACTTAAACTTCTCCTCAAACATTGTGACAAAACTAAAGAAATTATTTCAATGGGTGATTTTAACATTAATTGGATGGTTAAGAAGGAACGAACAACACTTAAACAAATAAAAGACAATGTTAATTTAACACAAATAATTAAAAATCCTATCAGAATAACAAACCACTACAAAACTCTAATAGATTTGCTATTTACAAACCATACTGAGAGGATCCTTAAAACATAGAACCTTATCACAGGGCTTTCTGATCATAATGTTGTACTTTTCTCCCGAAAATTAAGTAAAAAATGATTCACTTCATCTACATTTCATAGTCATTATAATTTTATCCCAAAACATGTACATCCAAACCCTGACATTCTGTTAAATGAAATAAACTGTTTTACATTATGTTCTAATAATAATATTGAAGCAAACTCCCAGATTTTTAACTCAAAAAAAGGAAACAGTAAAAAAAGGGAAACCATCTAGCCTGGCTGAGTAATGAATGTAAAAAACTTACGGTATGAAAGACAGAGACATTTCACTCAAAGTGTTTTTAAAATCTGGTCTCACCATTGACAGGCAAAGATTTACCTCCATGAGAAACAAAACAACTCTCGCCCTACGTAAAGCCAAGGCAATTTTTTTTCTGGACATCATTAAAAGTGCAAATGGAAATGGCAAAATCATATGGCAAAATATTAATAAACTGACTGGAAAACAAAATAAAATAGACATTGAAAAATTGGAAATAAAAGTTAATAATGAGCTGCTAAATAATCCAAAAGAATTAGCAAATGAATTTAATAATCTCTTCATTAACTCTGTCAATGAAATAACCCAAATGTTTTGTCATTCTGGGATAGCTCGCAAATGCATAGATCCTGTACAGCCAATTTTCAAATTAGAGCAAACTTCTGAGCTAGAAGTGGCCAACATTATTAACTCCCTGAAGCCCTCAAAGGCCAAAGATGCATATGGCCTTGACACATGCAAACCACCTGTGTTGGTGCAGTCTTTTTGGATATCAAGAAGGTGTTTGATACTGTAGACCATCAAGCACTTCTGTCCAAACTGACTCACTTCGCAGATGATGCCATTGCTTGGTTTAAATCTTACTTATCCGACAGAAAACAATCTGTTATTGTTGGTGGCACTATGTCGTCCTACCTTGAATGTCCAGCAGGGGTCCCACAAGGTTCTATTTCGGGACCAGTATTGTTCTCCCTATATATAAATGACCTTCCAGATGTTTGCCAAAATGTCCAATTCCAAATATATGCTGATGATGCTGTTATTTTTACATCTGCTAAAAGCACACAGGAAGCATAATCTGTCCTCACATCAGCCCTGGACAATATACAGCCCTGGGTCCTTCAATCATGTCTGTTACTGAACAAAAAGAAAACTGTTTCTAGATGTTCACAAAAAAACCCATAAAACTTGAGCGGTCCAATGTGTTCCTGGGGGGAGTGGAACTTGAGCTTGTAGAAGAGTTCAAGTACCTCGGGGTCACACTGGACTGAACACTTTCATTTAAAAAACACATCAAAATCACTGCAAACACAATTAAATTTAATATACGTAACTTTAAGCAAATCAGATCATCAATGACAATCAGTTCTGCTAAAATGTTCCTACACTCAATGATATTTTCACACATAGACTACTGCATCACAACCTACTCACTCACTGGAGACACAACTTTAAAACCAATAGAAATATTGTTCAAAAAAATCTTTAAAAATCTTCGATCAAAAGCCCCTGTCATTCCATCAGTTTAATATTTTGGAAAAAAATAATATGCTCAATTTTGAAAATTTTATTAATTTTAAAAATAGTTGTTTAATTTACAAAGGTCACTTTCTGCCTACATTAGACCTAGCGGATGTATATGCTCCAGAGCCTCTTCCAGAGGAGACCTAGAGATCCCCCACAGAAGAACAACCTTTGAACAAACCGTTCTATCAGTCAGAGGGGTCACTTCTGGAACAGCCTCCCGGCAAACATCAGGGAAGGTCCCACTTATTGCACATTTAAAAAGCACCTTAAACAGTTTCTTAAAAGTTCCCAGTCATGCACTCACTATTTTTTTTTGTTGTAATGTCATTGTCTGAACGTGTGTCTAGGTGTTTTGACTGATATTGTATTATGTGATCTTGTGTTGTTTTGTCTTCCTGCCTCAGGACCACAGATGTAAATTAGCAACTATGCTATACACTCACCGGTCACTTTATTAGGTACCCCATGCTAGTAACGGGTTGGACCCCCGTTTGCCTTCAAAACTGCCTCAATTCTTCGTGGCATAGGTTCAACAAGTTGCTGGAAGCATTCCTCAGGGAGTTTGGTCCATATTGACATGATGGTATCACACAGTTGCCGCAGATTTCATCCATGATGCGAATCTCCCGTTCCATCACATCCCAAAGATGCTCTATTGGATTGAGATCTGGTGACTGTGGAGGCCATTTGAGTACAGTGAACTCATTGTCATGTTCAAGAAACCAGTCTG
>NW_015150468.1:1899399-1904211 GCF_000732505.1 Cyprinodon variegatus
ATAAATAAATAAATAAATAAATAAATAAATAAATAAATAAATAAATAAATAAATAAATAGTTTATTTATTACTTTTTTTTGTGTCTGTGTTTTGTTTTATTAGAAACAGCTGATTGCACCGACTCATTGACTTTTCAGCAATCCCTCACACCAAGCATGCTTGTAACAACAGTTGGAAGGAAAAACGCTCTTTTAACAGGAAGAAACCTCCAGCAGGACCAGGCTCTGTCGGAGCGGCCATCTGCCGAGGCTGACTGGGGTTCAAGGAGACAGATGCAGAAATGCAAAAAGATGCATTAAAAAGGTAACTGTTACCAGCTCTACAGGTACACCTGTCCAGGAAAAACACAGCCAGGCAGACGAGCTCTGAGCTAGCTCCCATGTCAGAGAATGAAAAACAGCACATACAGTTAGTCACAGTCAGAGAAACGGGACAACACTGAAAAACAGGCCAAGCTCCAACATCTATAAACAGAAGTGTTGGTGGCAGCAGCACAGCTGATATTTCTCTCCAGGATGGTGTCACAGCAATAAACAATAAACAATTGTTAACAATAAACATCTCCAATTCTTCAAATTGGACATAATTGTTAAGATCTCTAAACATGAAAACAATGGAGTATTTAACAACTGCATGGAAAACCATGATAGCAATATGTTATATGATAAAAACATTTCCTCTAAATTCTTCCCAGATTCTTTGAATAACAAACAAATTATATTGTTATTTTAATAAAGCTACTTAAAGCTGCACAACTGAGGTATTTCTGTCTGTATAACAGTGTTAAAAAGTCACTATCAAAAATATCAAGTTATCATAAAAGAAAGTGCAGAAAGATGTTTTTGAATTGTGATTTATGATAGAATTTCCCTGCGTTTCTCCTCTCCTGGACCTGAAAGAAACAAAACAAAAGAACAAAAATCGGAAATATTGCTCAGCACAAGGATGTCTTGTTTTATGAATAAAACCAGAATTTAAAGCTGTTTAATATAATTATTCTGTTGTAGGCATTCAGTTTTGCATGTGTGATTAATTTTTCATTGCTCTTAGTTATCTTCTGAACATTTTCAAAGTATATTCTAAAAGCCAGGATCCTAACTCTACAACCCATTTATATTTTTTATTCTTCCATAAACACACTGTGCAGAAAAATTCCATACACAAGAACGGGATGAAAAAGGGTTGATAAAAAACATCCGTAACCAATTTTATAGTATTTTTCTCATTTAAAACTAGGTGTAGCAGGGTTAAATGCTTCTTTGCGCATTTTTTATACAACAGCACATACTTGACATTGCATTCCAAGATTTAATATTAAGCAGTTGTAATAAATCAGTAAATATAGTCAAAGTAATCAATTAATCAACAAGAGAAATTATTTTGTTTACATAAACTATCTGTAAACATTTTTCTAAGCTCATTTTAATCGTTTGATATTTCACATTAAAATTTAAAAAGCAGTGTTCAAATGTATTTTTTTTAGTCTCAACTATAATTTTTTTATTCCAATACTTTTCTTTATTTGATTGAAACGTTTTTTCCATTAAAGTGAATTGATTTTATTTGAAAACATATTTTTTTATTGAAGCAACCTTGAAAATAAAGACACACTTAAAGTGCATTTTAACAGAAACGTTATTCAACATCCTACCAGTTGGGGGCAGACATGAGCTCTTCCTGCTCATTGTCTACCAAAGACTCATAAGACAAATCAAAAACTGCGCATGCGTCTACCTCTGGTTTGTTCGACCTCTACAACAGACCGGTGAGTGCTAACCTCCTCTTAGAGAAATTGAATTTCAAATACATTTATAAGTTAATTTTTCGATGTTTTGTGGCTCGATCATTTGTGGCACTGCTTCTTCTTCTTGATGTCTAAATTACATCTTTCCGCAACATTGTGCGTTTTTTAACAGCCTAGCTTGACCTTTTTTTCATGTCAGCTGAAACGTAATAATTTGCCTTCTCATATACCAGAGGGAATCTATCCTACTTATTGAGCTTTAAAGCGTTTTGTTTCATCTCTTTTTCAGACGTTAGATATTCGCTAGCTGCTCCACCGGATCCGACCCAGTCGACCCATCATAATGTATGCCTGTGCTAAGTTCGTCTCCACGCCCTCTCTGGTGAGTTCACACAAATGAATGACGACTTATCAAAGCTACAAGCGTTTAAAAACGCATTTTCACCAGGGAACGGTGAGCAGCATAGTCGTTTGTTGTCTAAAAGGACAGAACGGTCAATGGCTAGCTAGCTAGCTAGCGCTGCTAACATACTGTCTTTGACCCTCTGCTAAAGTCTGCTACGCTCACACCTGCAAGGACGAAACGGTTTCAGTCCGGACAAACCACCACCTGTCTATTCAGGCCACATGGAGAACAGTGCTTATGAGGCTGACATAAATATACATTCAATCTAAATAAGTGTGGCGTTAATCAAAAGGCCCAATTAAAGTTGAGAAGTTTTAAGGACATTAAACCAAGATAACTATTGGTGCTTGTTGCTAATCCCCATGGAGTTCATTGTATGATTTTTACACAGCAAATACAATATTAAAGTACTTATCAGTTTGCACTGATTTATTTAGACTAGATGAAAATGTAAATTCTTAAATAATAGTTGAATTAATATAATCCTCTTCTGTTGTTCAATTAGCTCACTGTAATCATTTTGTTCTTTAAGCAATTCTTAAACTTTGTTGCTTTTTTTTCTCTCCATGCTTTTCCCCACTTCTTAGGTCCGTGCTGGATCCAGGGCAATGTATAGACCCCTCTCAGCGGCAGTGCTCTCAGACAGCAGGAAATCAGAGGTGAGGACAGTCTTGAGGCACATTTGGGAAGCAAGAAGGCATTGGAGCTCATTTGGTCTTTTGTTTTTCCATGCAAATAGTGAACAGTTAGCTTTATAAGTATTGATGATAAACTATTTTGTACTTGTGAAAAGTATTGACTTGGACGACTGATCAGCTCGGTGCGCTAGGAGATGTGATGGAGGGATTAGATGATTTAATTTAGGAACAATCTGTAACATTTGAGTTTAATTTTAGCTTGCTTCGGTGTGTGTGAAACACAACGTACTTCTGCTGAAGCAAATGCCCCCTCTACATGAGGTTAACTGAACCTTGCTAAAGCAGCAACAATGGACTGTTGTCTGGCATGACAAACTGAAACCAATTTTTTTTCTCTGGTTTAAAAAGCAGAGGCTTGCGAAATGTCTGTATTTTATTTTACTAAAAGCTCAAGATTACAGTGTAACCCCATTTATATTTTCACTTAATAATCCAGCTTAAATTAATGCTAGGGTCAAAGTCTTAATTCATTCAAAGTAGAGGTCAAACACAATGCAATAAGAGTAGTTATCTTTCAGTATAAAGTAATTTCACTTCGAAAAATTATTTGTCTATACGAAAAATGTATCTTTGTTTTATTCTAACAGGATCTTAGGAGGTAAAAATGACCAAACTGTTAGAAATTTTAATAACTTTTTTTAATATATATACCCAGCCAGTTGGTGATTGCTTTTATGATACAAATTATGTATATTTATATTTCCATGTGCAACTTTTAGCTTTGCAATATTTGTCTCTAAACTGTCTTTGCTTCCCTGAGTGGTTAAGTGATGGCTATTGCAGCTGAATTTTTACACTAGTTTTAAACGATAGATATTGGTTCACATCCTAGTCCCCTGTTCATATCGAAGTACAACTCACTCAGACATACATCTTTCTGTTCTCTGGCCGCACTACAGCACCGACTTCAAGCATCACCAAGTTGGTGTCTTGAAGCAAATGGGTTAAACAGATGAGGCTCTGGCCTACCGGCAGTGTCAAGTGGTTGTAATCAATTTCTACATGACCTAACTATAGGCAATCCGCTCCTCACTCTCCATGCTTGCTACACTTTATTTTTATTTATTTAACAAAGCTTGTCTAGGAGGGGTTTATGTATTTTTTGTTTTGTATGGAGTGACATAAAGTTTAAATGATGGACTGAACAACAGCATCCTTAAACTCTTCAGTTTGAGTTGGTGATAATTTGTATTTATATTTTCGGTATAAATATTATTGAAAACAAAAATAAAATTGCATTGAAATTGCATTTAAAGGATTATAAAAAATGAAAGGGTCCGTTTTTTGTTTTTTTTGTGGTTTACAGACTGCTTCACTCCTTGCACCAAGTCCTGCAGCCTCTCAGCAGCAGTTTGCAGTGCGGGGATTCCAGACCAGCGCTGTGAGCCGTGATATTGACACAGCTGCAAAGTTCATTGGAGCAGGAGCTGCCACTGTTGGAGTGGCCGGATCTGGAGCTGGTATTGGAACAGTCTTCGGCAGTCTCATTATTGGATATGCGAGGTATGATTAGACTTTTCTTGAAGTTAAATTGAATTGTTGTACTTTTTAAATCCCTGTTTAGTTGTTGGCCCTCTATAAAAAAACGACCTGGCCAAAGAACGTTTTATATTTGGGTGTTGGTTTAATCGTCTTAAGCTTCTGCTCAGTTTCGCAGGATGCTTATTTTGAAATAAAGGCCAAAGGGACAGACGCTTTAGTATGTAGGATTTACCTTTAAAGGAAAATTATATTCTATATTTGTACACTCTAAGACAGAAGTCATGGAAACATTTAACTTATTTATTTCTGAAGGTTTGTATAACAAATCAATTCTTAAACTGTAAAATTTTTTTAAAACAATTGTATCATTTTACTATAATTTAACTGCTTTGCTCCCTTCTTCTCCACAGGAATCCATCACTGAAGCAGCAGCTGTTCTCTTAGGCTTTGCCCTGTCGGAAGCTATGGGTCTCTTCTGCCT